>NW_015548285.1:184224-187219 GCF_001515605.1 Sinocyclocheilus anshuiensis
CCCACAGCTGGAACAGTCTGTCAATCAGATCAGAAACAGCCTCCCCCTAAGAGGTAGAGCTGGTGGAGCTCAGGGAACTAACACTCTCCCATGCAATATCCAGTGAATGCCTACAACACCTGGAAAATAAACTCAATCACCTCACACGTGACTTTGAAGCTAGTGTTGAGGAGCTAAAAGGAGAGATATGCAAGCTGCAGCATGATAGGGAGACCCTGAATAAAGAACTGAAAACAGTCAGGCAGGAGCTGCTGCTCAGAGAAGGAGAAATACAAAGCCTGAGAGAACAAACAGAGAGCCTCACACACCCAGCTCTCCCACCACCCAGACAACAGCAGCCCACAGTCCAACACCTGAGTCCAGCACCACAGCAGCAGCGCCACTGACACCACAGGCAGAGGCCCCTGAGGACCCCCAAGAGCAAGGAAATGACCCACAGAATGCAGAAGTCATCATCTTAACTGATTCAAATGGCAAGTACATCAATGAAAAACCGCTATTTCCTGGCCACAAAACATTAAAACTCTGGTGGATATTGCCCTACAACAACTGAACAGGGAGAATCTGGGTGAACCCAACCACGTCATCATCCATGTGGGCACGAATGACCTGCGGGCACAGCAAGAGCGAGTGGCAGATTCAGTGACACGGGTGGCCATGAAAGCAACACAAACCTTCCCGACTTCAAAAGTAGTTATCTCCACCATCCTGCCCAGATCAGACTTCCATCCTCGCACCCATACAAAGAGTAAATGCAGACAACTCACGTAGATGTGCTGGAATGCCAAATGTTAACCTGGCACATCATCCCGCATTGGACCTCTGCTACCATGTCCACCTCTGTAAAGACAGTGTTCATGTGTTTGCCAAAACTCTTAAAGACGTGGCCCTTCGTGCAAGCCCCCCAAAGAACGCTAGAGCAGCCACTACCCTTCAGCCAGTGAGACGCTTTCCCCCAACAGCACCACAGAACATCATCTCTCCAGGCTCGGCTGAGCAGTACTCTACAAACCCTACCCACAGGCCTGCATCCCAAGCCACTATGCACCCACCCCACTAAGCTGTACAACATTAGATGGGCACAAAACATCACAGAAAAATATGTGACAGCAATTGGCCATCCAAAAGTATGCTTACTTATAGACAACTTTCTAGGCAGAATGTATCCTCACAATCGAGATGGTGTCAATCTAGCTGTAGAGAACATAAATTATATATTTGAATATTTGGCCAATTTATCTAACCTCACATCCTCTAAGAAAATCCATAAAACAACACAAGAAAATGAAAAATGGTTTGATTTAGGCTGTAAAACCATGAGGAAAACATTAAGACAATTATCAAATCAAAAACACAGACAACCAAACAATGCAGATTTATGCCATCAATATTGTGAAGAACTTAAACAGTATAAAAGTACACTCAGAAAAAAAGAGAGAAAAGTATAATCCAAAATCAACTAAAAGCTATCGAAGAATCCGTAAATTCTAACAATTTCTGGGACAACTGGAATTACTTGCATTAAAAAACATCATGAACAAACAGCCATACAAAACGGAGACACCTGGAAAAATCACTTTGAACAACTTTATAGTGAAATTAAAATGAACCCAGAACAAACCCAAACATATGAAAAAATGACTCATATGGAACATACAATTGGTAAATATCAAAACCCATTAGACTACCCCATTACAGAAAATGAACTGATTGATAAAATCCAGGCCCTAAAAAACAAAAACGCAAGTGAACCAGATGACATCCTCGACGAATTGCTCAAGAACACAGAGCACAAATTAAGATTGGCCCTACTAAAACTGTTCAACTTGGTTCTAAGTGTTGGTCATTTCCCTGAAACCTGGAATCGAGGACTCATAATTCAAGAGTGGAGACGAATCAGACCCAAACAATTACAGAGACATCTGTGTAAGCAATAATCCGGGGAAGCTGTTCTGCAATATCATCAACACAAGACTTGTACACTTCCTCACAGAGCACAGTGTCCTCAGCAAAAGTCAGATTGGATTCTTACCAAATTATAGAACAACAGACCACATCTTCACCCTACACACCCTGATCGACAAATACGTTAACCAAAACAAAACCAAAATATTTGCTTGCTTTGTAGATTTCCGAAAGGCCTTTGATTAAATTTGGCATGAAGGTCTGCTGTCAAAACTTCTACAATCAGGTATTGGGGGTAAAACATACAATATTATAAAAACAATGTATTCAAACAATCAATGTGCAATTAAAATTGGAAACAAACGAACAGAATTCTTCACTCAAGGGCGGGGTGTGAGGCAGGGCTGTCCACTATCACCGACCCTCTTCAATATACACTGCATGACTCCAACATAAAGTTCTTGCTGTATGCAGATGATCTGGTTCTGCTGTCTCCAACAGAAGAGGGTCTACAGCAGAGCCTAGACATCCTGCACAAGTTCTGTCAAACCTGGGCCCTGACGATTAATCCTAACAAAACTAGAGTACTAACATTCCAGAAAAGACCCATATGTCAGGGAAGGAGACATAATTTCACCCTTAGTATGACCAAAACTGAATATGCCACAAACTACACATACCTCGGGCTAATTTGCCTGCGAATGAACTACACTGAACAAAATTATAAACGAGCTATTTGAGCTGAACTCAAAGATCTAATACTTTTTCTATGTACACAAAAAGTCTATTTCTCTCAAATATTGTTCACAAATCTGTCCAAATCTGTGTTAGTGAGCACTTCTCCTTTGCCGTTTAATTATATATACATGCATGTATTTATTTATTTATTATTTTTTAAATAGATATCTGTTCTAGATTCAATGTAAACCCTTTGCTTTGGCAATACATTGTAACAATTGTCATGCCAATAAAGCACATATTGAATTGAATTGAGAGAGAGAGAGCGAGAGAGAGAGAAATGATGCCTAGTTGAGGGAAGGATCAAATATTTTGCAGTCTTTACATAATATTTTTGGTCAAAGTTATCACT
>NW_015548285.1:187305-196559 GCF_001515605.1 Sinocyclocheilus anshuiensis
CACACACACACCCTGAATTTTAAATTGTTAATTGAATTCATAGAATTGATTTGTTCTATTTTGTTTAATTATATATACATGCATGTATTTATTTATTTATTATTTTTTAAATAGATATCTGTTCTAGATTCAATGTAAACCCTTTGCTTTGGCAATACATTGTAACAATTGTCATGCCAATAAAGCACATATTGAATTGAATTGAGAGAGAGAGAGAGAGAACAGCAACTTTTTCACAATTCACTTTTATTTCAACTCATTGCCTCAGTACAAATACAAAATAAAACATACAAGAATATTTCTGTGCTAATTGCATTTTTTTTTCAAATAACTGATTCATCAATGAAATTCCATAAAGATAAAAAGCACATAGCTGTGTGATTCAGTAATGTAAATCAAAGTTCAGGTTCATTTGATTTATTATTTGGGGTAAGTATACTTTGAAACATTGATTTTCCTTTGAGAGCGAGGCTGTTTTGGGATGTAACAGTTTAGAAATAGTTAACCACCCTGCGGATAGACTGGATGTTGGGATTCTCAGCTTGCCAATCCATAAATAAGCAGTAGTTTCCTCTTTCCACAATGTACATGCGGCCACGATAGTTCGGCTCCTCGTACATGACCCAACTAAAATGGAAGAGGGAAAAAAAGAGAGATATTATTTTGTTTTCAATTGATTCTTCTATATGAATGACATTAAAAATTGATGACCATTGTTACATTTGTACATAATTTCAATTGCATTATTTACAGTTATAAAAAACAATGCAAAATGCGTTTTCTCAAATGCATCACGTTGCATACATTTAATATGCTAAACTTGATGCAAATAACTTAGCAATGAAAGATTCTGAGCTTCTGCTCAACTTACAGTTTTGCTACAGTAGTGGTTAAACAGCTTTATCTTATTCTGAGCATTTTTTTAACTATTCAAGGTTTTTGGGACATTGGAAAAATACTTGATTACTAATAAAGCATCGCTTGATGTTTGGCCTTGCAGAACTTAAGCTCCATCTCCATAGACTTTAATGGAGTTGAAGCAGTTCTTGCTGAATCCGGTGCTCTGGAGGAAGGGACAGTCGTCACACAGTTCAACACACTGACCGGTGAAGTTTTGACCCTCATAAAGCTCCATCCTGTACTGCTCCCCGTGCTGACAGACACAGACAAGCACATTATAAAAGAGGTGAGTATCATACAGTCAAGACTGAAAATCTCAGAGGTCAGAAGTTTGACCCTTGACAGCATGAAATGGACTGCTTACTATGTTGTTTGCAGGATGCAGATTTTCTTTGTGCATTGAATACTTGCTGACCAAACTAATCTAATCACTCTCTATAGAGTAGAGTACAGTGATTAGTATAATACGCAGTGTTAGTTTAATGTACAGGCATATTTTTATATTACATTTTCAAAATATATGTCTACATATTTTTTATTTTTAAGTATTTTCTAATTCTATATTTTTAAATTTTTATTTCAATTTCAACTCAAGTTTTAATTTGAGTTATTTTATACATAAAGTTAAACTACAGTAAATGAAAGTGAGAAATGTTGGCAACTTGGATTTTTAGAGTTGTAAATAAATCAAGATTGCAGATACAGTTGCAGTCTTTCTGCTTCTGCTTAATTCACCTTGCCATTACAATACATTTCTTTTTGCAGTTATTTATGAAATTGACTGTAAATTTTGGAAGTGAAAATTATTTCAAAATAAATCCTACAGCCTTTTTTTCAGTGTAGCTGAAATAAATGTAGTTTAAGTTTTTTAAATAATTTATTTCAAGTAAAGAAAATGTTTTATGGGTTTAGGTGTAGTATTGGTTAACTATAATAACCTTGACAATGTGTCCCACAATGCACAATGCAATTTACTGATAAATGATCCCAAATGGACTGTCAAAGGTTAATAAAAATGTATATGAAAAAAAAATTATGCAAAACTTCATTTTTTTTTAGTCTGAACTCCACTTGATTTAAACAATTTAATGATGTCATGCAACAGTTTAAAAAAAAATATATTTTTCAAAAACATGACATTATAAAAATTCAAAGTTGTAAATAAAGGTTATTGGAGTATGTTCTACATGAAAATACCATTTCAGTTTTTCTACTTCAACATCACACTCAATTCAGTGTGTCACTTGCCGTTTCTCTGTAATTGTTTGTGAAATTTATTTCTGGGTGAAAACGGTTTCTCTTAGCAGTACACTTCATCTTTTCATAAAGTGTTTTGATCCTCACCATTTTGATTGGCTTGCAGGAGCCCATGTGATCATTGTGGGCGTTCCAGCATTGGAAGTCGGGATACTCTCCTTTTTCCAGCATGTACTGCTGTCCCTTGAAATCGGGATGGTCGAAACACACCCAGGCCCCGCTCTCCACGCGGATGGAGTTCACCCTGTTCATGAAACCACGGTCCTGGAAGTTTTCACAGTCTCCAAACACCTCCAGCCTCTGGCCTGTGAAGCACTTCCCTTCGTAGAACACTATCTGGGAGAAGACGCAGTGACCATCAGAGGAAAAACTCTTGATTTATTGATTTTTTTGATTCAGCTACAGTCACCTGTGGTGAAACAGACTCTGTGAAACTGAAACTACATGAGATCACAGCGTGAGATTCATTAAACACTCTGAACACTTCCCATCTCGTGAAGTTTCTTACTCCATCCTGGCATTAAACCAGCAGAGCATATGGAGCAAATGTAAGTTAGAATAGCTTGTTTGGGCAACTGCATTAATCATTTAATGTTTTTACTTCGGAATAATTTTTTATGAAATGACAATCTTAAAAAATGAATGTTTCAAATGCATTAGAGAAAAATAAGGCAGTTTGTCACAGTGAAATGTCAAATGCTGGACACATTATCTATATTTCTTTATATTTGAAAAGGTAATCAAGATCACAGTTTGATCCCTAAGAGGAAATTTGGTCATAACAGTGAAAACATCAAACACAGAGTGCAGAAATATTTTTTGCCTATTTTTTACAGTTTGCCTAAACATGTATTCAACATTTCAGTTGTCAAATTCTGCTTTTTAAATCTTTCACCATAGTTATCTAGCAGGCTACAAAGTTGAGGTCGAAATTGCAAAAAAATAGTTTGTGATAATCAGAAAAGCATCAGTTAGAATGGGCTGAAAAACATAAAAATGTCATAATGTTTCAGGGGTTATTGATTTATAGCCATAATTATAATTTCAAGCTATTAATTTATTTAATATTTTAATTAATTATTAATTAAAAACCTATTAAATAATTTGTTGTAATTTTTTTTTGTTGTTGTTAGAATTCAAATCCATATTTCTTCATAAAAATAGCTATTTGACTTTTAAAATTTTATTTTATTTCAGTTTTTTATTTCATTTTATTTTTTAGTTGAGGCCACAGGTAAAAATGCGTACTTGATGTTATTGTTGAGTTCTGCAGTACGGAATGTGTGCACTTAGATATTTAATGTAAATATATGCATTAATTTAAGAGTGCATTCATTTTGGGTGCATGAGATGCATATACTGGTATTGTAGGTATGCAAGTGTACATACAAAACTACAAACTACAGTTGTGCAAATTGCAAATTATGCAAAAAGAAAAAAGTATGTTTGTATAAGTATGCAAAAATCTGTTGCATATTACAAAAGTACAGTATATACATGAAACTTTGCCTTTAGTTGGTCAGCAAATGGCAATATTCCCTGAAATGTACTACTCACCTTCCCTGAATACTGTGACATCGTTCCCTGCCTGGATCCTGAGCAACTATCCAGTGGAGTGAGAGAGAAGAGAAAGACAGAGAGAGCAACCGGAGGGAAAAATCCGGACTGTCTGATATATGTGGCCTATGTGTTATCACGAGGTTTTGCCCACAAAAGCGGCACAATGGAGAGCTTAGCGGTTTCTGCATCATGGACAGTTTCTCTTACACTGCTCTGCTGATATCGGAGTTCAGGAGGGCGAGATGCACAATAGCACAATCGATTGTGTTAAAGCTCTGATTTACAGTTAGTGTTTGGGTGTGAGAACGACTGCTGCTGCTGTTGGCACACAGTCAAAACACAACACAGCTGAAGAACATAAACATGACCAGAACCACAGAGATCCATCTATCTATCTATCTATCTATCTATCTATCTATCTATCTTTCTATCATTCTTTTATTCTGTCGTTCTATCTTTTGTTCTATCACTCTATCGTTCTTTCATTCAATCTATGGTTCTTCATGACCCCAGCTGGGAAGCTGCAGGAAGGACGTTGCATACATCTCTACATGCGATTACAACAGAACAACACCCTGTAAACAGAAGAGCTGCAAACACGCAAAGTTACACACATAAAGTTGAGAAATATTGTTTCATATTCCGGTGTAATGACCATTAATTTAGCTGTGCTGCATATGACCAGGGCTTGGTCTGTTTGCAGAAAGACAGAGAGAGAGAGAGAGAGAGAGAGAGAGAGAGAGAGGAGGGAGGTGATAAGAAACTGTAGGATAAAGGTGAGGTTTCATATAGACATACAGACAGACAGACAGACAGAAGAACAGTTTTACTCAGTCCAACACCGTACAAAGGTGAGTTACACTTTACACACATGTAGTTGTATTTATGGAAATGATTTTTACAGTACATTAAAACATATACATCAGCAATGCACACATTATAAATCACAAGACAAAACTTTATTGATCTACTCTGGGAAATATGACCTTTGAGTATAGAGCTGCTTCAGACTAATTACAGTAATGGTTTGTTTTTAGTACGTTTATGATCCTTTGCTTTGGTTTTGGTTGGCTGTTGTCTAGTATGTGTTTTAATGCTCTTTAGAGTTATATTCGTACTTTTTCTATAAATGAAATAAGTTTAGACATTCAATAGTCGCTTCTCTTCTTCGGTTTGTTTCCAGAAGGATGAAGTTCCTCATATTGGCTGTTGTTCTCGTGCTGGTCGTGACAGGCAGTGAGTGTGATTATGGATCTATGGCAGACTTTGGATCTATGATGCACTGAAACTATGCTTTGTGTGCTGAAATATACATGAGAATAAACATACAGGAAAAGAATATAAGACAAATACGTTCAGAAGTTTAGTATTGAAGTATTGCATAGCATGTGGGCAGGTTTGCATTTCTGGTGGAGATGACATTTCTGAAATGTCAACAGGAGAAGTGCAAAAAATGCCCAAACCACAAACACGAAAGGAAAAGACTTTCATACATAGAAGGCTATGTACATGTGCATTGAAATGTAAATTATTTAAAAAATATGTACAGTAAATATGTGCAATACTACCATAAAATGCAAGAAAAGATTATTGCAGGTAACCTTTACATGTAGAAACATTAAGATGAGTGAATCACAGACTGAAATGTATTGCAGTTATTAATGCTTATCATCTGCAGAATAATAGAATAATCTATTAGACTCTCAGAAAAAAAGGTACAAAAGCTGTCACTGGGGCGGTACCTTTTCAAAAGGTACACTTTTGTACCTTATAGGTACTAATATGTACCAATATGGACTCTTTAGGTACAAAGGTGTGCCTTTTGAAAAGGTACCGCCCCAGTGACAACTTTTGTACCTTTTTTTCTGAGAGTGTAGATTAATAACCAGTGAGGTCCAAAAGTCTGGAAATAAATAAAGTTTTAAGATTTTGAAAATGTAAAACAAAGAGACATTATAATGTAAGATTAAGAACACTGTACTGTATATCTTATTTATATAACTATATATCTCAAATAAACATATGTAGCCTATATATCCAAATTCTTGTCAAAATTGGTGAGTGCTCAGATCATCTATGATACACCGAATATGATGCATATGATGCATACGCTTTGTGTGATGAAATGTGCATGAATGCATAAAAAGAAAATAAGAACTAGCTGAATGACTGCATGTAGCATGTGGGCACATTTTGCATTTCTGCTGGAAATTCAATTCCTGAAATGCTGGGTATTTTTAAACAAAGAAACATTATAATGTAAAATTTAAAACACTGTGCTTAATATCTTCATTATATCACAAATAATCTATATCTATCACAAATAAATGTATAAAAAAAATGTATGTTGTTTTGAAACACAGCCAAATTCCTGAAGTGAACATCAGAAGTCAAGATCCATGCAACAGTTTGAAGTCAAAAGCAGTGTGTGATTATTGATTTTGTTGTCATAAAACAGAGTTCAGATCATCCATGATGCAATAAAATCCTACTTTGTGTGCTGAAATATACATGAGCAAACACATATGGGAAAAGAACCTGTGTGGGCAGGTTTTGCATTTCTGGTAGAGATGAAATGTCTGAAATGTCCACATGTGAGCAACAAAACCTGTCCAAACCACAGCATTAAAGGGTTTAATAGGCTTCTATTCAGTACATACAGGGTTTATGTACACGTGTTGTAAGCTCTGTGTACATGTAAGAATTTATTGCACAAACAAGAAGTGTGAAATCAAACATTGTCCCGTGTGTTTAAGGCTCAGCTCTGGACTGCCTGCACTGCGTCCCAGAGAAAGCAGGAGGGGCCTGCGAGATCACCGCCGTAACCTGCCCACCGGACAAAGACGCATGTGCTGCTGCCAAGTTCCGCAGAAGCCCATGTGAGTGATGAAGCCCACCGTAACCATTCAGACAGTGACTACGATCTGCTGATTTCAATGGCATTTACAGTTTGAAAAACATTCGATTAAATGTCTTGTGGTTTTGTTTGAAACAGACGGTCATTACCAGAAGTGCATGTCTATGTCAGGCTGTGAGATGGTGAAACAGAACGCTTACATCAACATCAAGTGCTGTCAGAAGGACTTCTGCAACACCTTTGACTGATCTGCCGCTGCTATATATCAGCATGACTCATAAAACAGCTTTCAATTAAATAGAGTACACTGTAAAAAAAAAATTGTGACATTTACGGTAAAATACCGGCAGCTGTGGTTGCCAGAACTTCACCGTAAAAAATATGGTAGCAACATTTTAGGTTTTACAGACTTAACTTAAATTCACAATAAAATACTGTATTTCATTAACTGATGTAATGTTAATAAACTAACATATTGAAGTGTTAATATCTGATTTGAACCATTGTAATGCACTGATAACCACCAAAAACTGGTGGGGATGAGAAAGTCACATGATGAACCACAGCTCATCACAAACAGCTTTTCTACGAGCTGAGGAGGGCAATACTTATATATAGAAGGTGCACAGTGTCATTCACACAAACACTAAACCCCATCATGGTGACACACATGATACTGAAATAATGTAATAAACATTAATTTAACAACATTAGATGTAAGATTAAACCCTAATGTACACAACTGATAAGAAACACAACAAAAAGAAGAAACATGTTATTTCAACAAAAAAACATCAAATATGAAGTGTCTTGCAGGGTATTCTGGGAGTGTCAATTTACGGTTTTTCACTGTAAATTATACAGTTAATTTTTATTTTTCACTTCCAAAAACCATATTTTTAACAGTATTTTACTGTAAAATTACATCAAATGTAATTATATGTATTCTCCGTATATAGTATGGAAACTTACTGTTAACCAGTTAACAGGTTTTTACTGTAGCATTTTTACAGTGTACACATGAACCAGGTTACGCATGTTTATGCCTGTTTTTCTGTGGAATTTATGACAATATTTACACATTAAATTCTTCTTGTTTTGTGCAATGTTACAAAAACAGTCTGTTTCAAGGTGGTCATTAATATTAAAATAAACTAAGCATGCTAGCATTTTTGTTGATTATGTGATTTACTTGCTTACATACAAATATCATACAAATACATTCTCACTTTACAGTGATTTCAAAAAATATATACAAAATTACCAATAAAATGCAATAGAAGTCTATCTACATCACAAGCTGAAATATATCGCAATTTTATTAGTGCATATCATTTGCATAATAATAAGAAAATACAATGGGGTTACAAAGTTTTAGATTATTAAAAAAAATGTAAAACAATGAAACAACATAAACTGAAGAGTACTGTGCAATGTATCTCAAATAAATAAAATAATATAAATATAATAATATGGTATGAAAATATATAAAATAATATTTTATATACAAAAGTTAATAAAATTATGTGAATTAATAAATAATATACATACAAATACTGTCAAATGTAAATATTTTGGAAACACAGATTTCAAAGGTGAGGTGTTGTAAAAGTTATAATTTTCCATGATGTCAAAATCAGATGTTTGCTGCTGTTCTGACTCATGCATCTGATATGTGATCACACTGCTGAAACGATTTTCTTCTACTGTCTTTTCCAATCGAAACATTCTTAAATCAATATACATTTACTCGAGAAGTAATAACTTAAGATACTAAAAGTTTATGCTTAAAACAAGAAAAATATTTTTTTTACTCTCAGAAAAAAAGACTTAATATGTTTCATTTTGCTTTTCAAGTAAATGTATCTTGAGTTATGTATTTTTAGAAGTTTGAAATGTAACCAAGACAAGAATACTAAGAAAATTCAATTCACACTGTTTATAGAAAAATCTCAATAACCAGCAAATAAAATATGGTGAACCATAACTGCTGTTTGACTGCCATATAGATCTGATGAGCTTTACTTCACATGTTTTTACATTACATAATTAATCACTGCTAGATCAAAAGACTGTCATCTTTCATTCAATCTTATCGGCCAGTTAAATAAGCCATGAGCAGAGCTAAATTAAACAGACATTAAAGCCTTGTGCACACGTGAACCTTGGACTCACACTCACTGAAACATTTCAAATGCAGTAAACACTTGTTGAACAGATTCAGACTCCAAACAACCAGCAAAAGTGCTTAATATCCAATAAACTATATCCTCTGCTGTACGTCACCAAAAGACATATAATAATATCTCTCTTTATCACCTGTCCCCTCCGGCTCTTGTGTTCCTCAGCTTTGTTTTACACAATATTGAACTTTCCTGCCAATCCTCATATCAAAGAAAACATTTGTCATTTGTTAACCAACAGCAGCTCGCACCTACAGTGACGGTAAACTGTCCATCATCTTCTCAGAATTCTCAATTCTCAATATTTTGGATTCATTTTTATATTTTAAATTTTTTATTTTAATCTTAAAGTTTTAGTCATTTTATTGTTTCTGTCATATTTATTAGTTACTGTGTTTTTTAAATATCCATATAGCTTTTATTAATATAAAAAAAAAGTTGAAATAATTTGACGTTTTTTAGGTTTTACTTATATATATATATACAGTATATATATA
>NW_015548285.1:196797-234504 GCF_001515605.1 Sinocyclocheilus anshuiensis
ATACAAGTAAAAATATAATATTGCACAATAAAATACGTTATTATACTGAGGAATTATAAAGTCTGATAGACACAGGTAAAAAAGATTTATATACAGTATATATATATATATATATATATATATATATACTATATAAAGTGTATATATACCAAATTAGAAATATTAAAGAATATAAGTGTTACGACCCATTTTAATAGGGTGAGTATGCATGTAAACGCATTGTTGAGAAAGAGGAAAACACAACCATAATAGTTTAGTTTGATACCCAAACACAGATAATTATTTCTTTAATATTTTCTCACACCATATTAAAAATAAGTGGTTTATTGTTGTAGAACAGGACAGAACAGGATCTTGCACAAGCACATGACACGATCAGTACTGATGATCTGAAGCTATTGCATGAGTAAACCATGACCAAACACAGTTGGCAAATGTTATTGAGTGTCTGTGGCCTCATTTGAACACAATGATCCGGTTTCAAACACTGTGGGAATTCCTGTTTTCTTGGAAATGATTCACTCCTGAGTACATGACAAGTATATATAAGAGACACACACGAGTGATTATTATGAACTTACAATACACTCAATACTACATCACTTGGGAGGTAAGTTATTAAAACAACATACACAGATATTGATAGATTAGTTTGTTTCTGAATTGCATTCATTTTTTTTGGTCTTTTCGCACTCTTATTGGTGATTTTTAATTATTATTAATATTTTCAGCTCTAATCGACAGAATAATGAAGACTTTGCTGGTGGTGGCCCTTGTTCTTGTTCTGGTGTTGAACTACGGTGAGTTAAAAGATGCTAATTAAAAGGTTAAACATGCACATAATTCAATTGAGGGACTATTATAGTTATTTTAATATAATTATATATTTTTACATATTTTACATTTTAATTTTATTTAAAGTTTTAGTAAATGTGGTTTTTTATTTGTATTGTTTATTATTATTATTATTTTTTTAAATATGTCTATTTAGTTTTTATACATTTTTATTTCAGTTTTAATTTAGTAAATGAAAATTGACAAATGTTTTCTTGGCAACATTTTTATTTTATTTTATTTAATATACAGTATGTATGACTCTGATTGTGCAAACTATTAATAAACTCATGCTCAAGACTCTATAATAAAAGTTCAGTGCTGATTTGGTGATCACGCATGCACTTTGTGTTGCAGGATCTGCACTGAAATGCAACCACTGTGTTCCTCAGGGAGGAACGCGCTGCACACAAACTCAAGAGACCTGTGGCTTTGGAAAAGATGCCTGTATAGCGGCCAGATTCAACTTCCCTCCCTGTGAGTTTAACCTTCCAGTCAGCTTCACACTGTAGACAGATGTACTGTAAATGCATTATATTATTATAAAATGTTCTAAAATACTATCAACTTCAACTTTTCACATTTAATTTCCAATGTACCACAAAAATGAAAATATACAAATAAAAACTAATTCAGACTATTAATAAAAACTATAATAGTATCTCAGTGATACTAAAATAATACTGACAGGGATGCTACCAAACTGAAGCTGTAATGTGATTCTTTGCATTATAAGCAAATACATGTTTGTGATTAGATAAAATCATGATGTGCATAAACATCAAATATGTTTTGATTTCTCTGTTTCTTCTAGTCATGGGCTTTCGGAGATGCAGCAGTATGACAGAGTGTCTTATTCTCTCGAGTAACACTGCCATGAAAGTTAAATGCTGCCAGTCTGATCTCTGCAACAACATGGTCATCATTTAGACTGACTTCTGTCGACTTAGAACATGAAACTGCCATGTTTACCATAATACAGATGTTTAAAGAGGCTTCAACATCTCTATTACTTAAATCTGCAGTCTGTAACTTTTTTATATTTTATATAAATTTTGTACATTTTGAACACAAAAAAGTTACGGACTGCAGCTTTAAAGATTTTGCCCAACAATAATTATCATATTACGATATGAGTTACTCATGATTGCGATTTATTTCAGCATTTGCCATGGATGAATAATTGTGGAATATGTGAAGAATTTACAATTTAACTAAAAAAGACTGCACCAGCTAAATTGCCATTTCCTTGTTAATAACAATGTACAGACTGATATTATTGCTTTTGTGAATAAATTCAGGTACATTTCTACACTGTAAAAAATAGTCCGTAAAATTTACGGTAAGAAAACGGCAGCTGTGGTTGCCAGAATTTTACCATAAAAAATACGGTAGCAACGTTTTAGGTTTTACGGTTTTAACTTAAATTTACAGTTAAATACCATAATTTTATTAACTGATATAATGTTAATATACCAACCTATAGAAGTACTAAAATCTGTTTTGTACCTTTGTTATACACTGATAACCACCAAATGCAGGTGGTGATGAGAAAGTCACATGATGAACCAAAGCCCATCACAAGCAGCTTTTAAATAATAATATATATAGAAGGTGCACAGTGTCATTCACACAAACGCTAAACACCATCATGGTAACACACATGAAACTGAAATAATGCAATAAACATTCATTTAACAACATTAAGTGTAACACACAACCCTAATATACAAAACTGATAAGAAAAAACTAAGAAGAAACATAGTTATTTCAACAAAAAAACATCAAATTTGAAATGTAACGCAGGTAATTCTGGGAATGTCAATTTACGGTTATTCACTGTAAATTATATGGTCTTTTTCACTTCCAAAAACGGTATACTACCGTAAAATTACATGTAATGTCCAATACAGCTTTTCACCGTATATAGTAGGGGAATTTACCGTTAACCATTTAACAGGCTTTTACTGTAGCATTTTTACAGTCTTTTACCATTAAATTCACGGTCATTTTTTACAGTGTAGTTTCAACATTATTTGTTCTTCAGATATTCCTTGTTAAATACACATCAGCTTGTATGCAAAGTGTCCTACGTTCATTTTTTTCGACCATTGAAAATGAACTCAACTATTTGCATGGCGCCACACTGAGATCCGCATTTAGGTTTGAACCATATATGGCCTTAAAAAGTTTCTTAAGAACCAGAATCTTTAATACTACTTGTGTTACAAGCACACAGGAAAAATAAAATGTTTGGTACTCAGACAGAAAAGTTAGATGCAATTGTTTTTATGGAGGGAAACAAGATACATTTCAAGTTTCAACATTGTTTGTTCTTCAGACATTCCTCTTTTAAAGAAAAAGTATCATTTGTATGCAAAGTGACCCACATTTGGGTTTTGACCACTACAAACGTGTACAGTTTAACAATTTACTCTTAAAGTCACATTGATATCCCAATATCTCTGAAAATGAACCTTATGGGGCTTGTAAAATAAGGATAACAAAAGAAAAGTTGGTCAAGAACCAGAATATAATAAAAGACATGCAAACTTTGGGGGAAAACTGAGTTGACATGGATGGGATGACCCTTCATTTAAAATGTAATGCATTTTGTGTCAAAGCAATGGAAAATTATCCACAGTTTAACCCACATACAGACTGCTGTTATGATCACTGTGTGAGGAGTTTTGAAAAAGTGACCTATTGAGAAATGTTTCCTAGTCATTGTGCAAACAAAACAAAAAAACCCTGTCCAGTACAGCCTGCAGCCCCCACCCAACCCCCCTGGTGTCGCTCTCATCTCAAATCTACTCAATCAACTGAATTGTTCACTGCATACTGTGACCTTTACTGTATACTGAAAACTATTTGTAAAAAATAGATGAATCATGAAAAGTAGAGTTGGTAAAACTGTACACATTATACAATGTAAACAAACATTTCTAATAGTAGCATACTATATTATTGTTGCGAAATGTCATTATGTTGCATGTTTAAGCAAGTGGCAAACAATTTTGTCTATTTTTGCTGTACAAAATGTGCAATGTGCAAATTTCTGAGACCGAGTGCTTTAGACCGTGTAAGAATGAACATCTGCTCTTGCACAACACATCATCCTACAAAACATTAACATTTTATCAAATGTACCCAAGGGCATACATTAGGTTTGATTTTGACATTGGTGCAGAAATGTAAACATTTATCTCATGTTTTTACTTTGTCCATACATCAAAAAAGCAGTTTTCTACTCTATTAACTTCTCAAGTATTGTCACGTATGACCCATTTCAGATATTTCCAAAATAACAACAGTGGTTACATATAAATATATAATAATTGTTTGATTAAAATTGTTGCTGGTGACAATTCAGTAGTCACTGGATACTGGTATGGACGTGTCCCTACAGCGACCCTTACTAAGTTATACTTCTATTTCAGTAAACCTTGCACAAGCACATTAAATAAGACAAGAGAAAAACACTCTATCTTTGTTTGATTCCTGGAAGTTTACAGGCAGCGTCACAGTATATAAGAGACAGACACAGGTGCATATGAACCAACTTCTTCTCAGCTCTGGCTCCGCTTCAAGTCAAGGTACGTTAGCACAGCATTATGCAACTATTTGTTAGATTAGACTGTATTAAGTTAAATTCAGTTTAGATTAATTTAGCAGTTTTAATGGGATAACTGTAAGAAAGTTGTAAGATTTTCAGACATTGATGTAACAGCATTTTCTCTCTGAAAGCACAAACATTTATTGGATCTAAACTACTATTGTTCTCTGGTCTGTCTAGAATAATAAGGCATGGAAAGATAATTTAACAATAATTCTGAGAAAACTGTTAAGGTGCAGGTCATTTCTCACCTCAAAATCAAAATAATTGTGCATTTTGCATTGTGACATACTATAATGAAAAATTAATTTTTCTTCTTACATTGTCAGTATTATAATGTATAACTGAAAACAAACAAAACAAAATGCAATACAGTTATGAAAATCATCCTTTAAAATCAGCTAAATAAATTCAAAAATATTATATTTATTATAATATTTACAATATATTATTTAATATTATAATATCAAATATTATGTGCTACTTTATGAATAGAGTATCATCTAAATTATCACAATATAAAAAGCCACAATGATACAAAAAACGAATATTCATAATAATAATAACAAAATATTTTAAAATATGTAATAATAAAATATTAAATTTGTAATATCATCTAGAACTGTTCTAAAATGCTTAAAATGTTTTGTTTTATTTTATTAAACAAAGTATTTTAATTTTAATCGAACAATTAATCAACTTGGAAGCTGAAGGTATTGTTGTATTTTTGAAATTTTGTAATATATTGTGACATGATATATTGTAGTCAGATTAGTCAACTGATTAGCTTTCTATTTTATTCAGCAGAATGATGAAGGTTCTGCTGCTGGCTCTTGTTCTCGCTCTGGTGTTGGCAAATATGTTTAAAACCCAAACTGCTGTTTCTGAACTGTTTTAGATCAGAATCCTTATCTAAAGAGTTTGATCTGAGTCACTTAAAGTGTCATGAAATCAATAGTTCTTAATCAGATGTTGTTTAATCAGCCTAATAACTGTTGTAGGATCTACCCTGGAATGTTATAACTGTGTCCCCGGCACCCCTGGAGGAAGTTGTGTGGCCACTCAAGAGACGTGTGGCTATAAAAACGACACCTGTGTGTCTGCCAGATTCACCATCCCTCCCTGTGCGTTTCCATCACGTGTGCAATAGATGCACTAAAATACAGGAGCTTTAGAAAGACTGTCACATAAACACATGAACGGTGACACTCATTCACTTTCCCATTCCTCTAGATTCTTAATTCTGGAGGTGCATTAGCATGGCAGACTGCATGATTCTTCAGTCCAGTCCCAATATTAAAGCCAAGTGCTGTCAGACGGATCTGTGCAACACCCCGGTCTAGGAAGACCACCTTGTTATCCCTTACGAAAAATACGTTTATTCGAGTGTGCTATTAGTATACTTCTTTTAAACAAAAAAATAGGAACGTATACTTTTAGTCTACTTTTTATGTACTTTTTAGAAATGGGCTTTATGTACTTCTCAGAAATATACTTAAAATGACATTTAAGTATACTTGACTTATAGCCTACTTATTTTTTGTATTATTATTTATGAAACGTACCCACATTCAAGTGTTTAAAAAAAAGAATGCATGAAGCTAGAATAAAATGTTTTTGTTTACAAGCAGATGCCCTGTTCTTTCTTTTGGTGTTTTGTATGTTCAGATATTCATGTAACAAAATATATACAAATTAATACCTAAATAGGGACATAGTAGTATACTTAAAGTATGATGTAAAGTTCACTTAAAGAAAACTTACGAGCATACTATAAAACTACTAAACTAGTAGTTTACTAAGACTATACTTCAAAGTGTACTAAAAATGCTACTACAAGTATTTAATTTGAAAACTATCAGTATTCATATAAGTTCACTTTTAGTATAGTTTCAGTACAAGCTAAAAATATTGTTGTAAACTAGTTGTGTACTTAAAGTTTACTACTGTTATACTTAAAGTATACTTAAAAGTATACTTTTATATACTAGAAGTATACTACTAGTACACTGATATTTGTATACTTGCTACATAAAGTATACTTAAAATATATTTGAACTTTACTTAAGTATACTTAATAAAATAAACTGGTTTTGGTAAGGGATTGCTCTGTTTCAGGTCAGCAGACGTGATTTTGCGGGAGTGATAACTTATAGACTACGCAAAACTGACTTGTTTTAGATGGAAAGCATATTTGTTATGCTTTAAAACGCCATTATCCACCTTATTTCCCACTGCGCAAGTAAACCAACAAAAGTGACATAATTTCCATGGTACATTGGGCAATGTGACATCTTGAAGTGTTTCAAAACCAAGGTTGAAAACAGTATGACGTAACAAACTTTTATTCAGCAGAGCAACAGTCGAGTTTGTCAATTCAGAACATAAAACTGCTAATATAGATGTTTAAAGAGGCGTCACTATCTTATTTACAGATTTGGTAATAGCAATAGATGTCATGGTTTACAAAATGAGTTGATGTTGGTGATTCATTTCAAATGTTTTTTTTTTTTTTTTGACTTTATAAAAAATAAAAATGTCTGAACTGTTTGTTATCACAAACATTTACTTAACAGTAGAGAAACTCTGCAGATTCCCGTCCAGACCACCTGGTGTCGCTCTCACCTCAAATCTACTCAAATGCTGTTCACTGTACAAACAGCTTATTATAACCATTATTGTACACTGACAACTATTTTTAAAAAGTAGATTAAAGTACAACAGGTGAAACTGTATGTATTATGCAAAAACAGGCATTTCACACAGACAGAGAGGCATGCTACATTATTGTTGCATAATGTCATTATGTTGCATATTTAAAGGTGACATATCATGAAAATCGGACTTTTCCAGGTTTTAAGTGCTATAATGAGGTCCCCAGTGCATCTACCAGTCACTTATATTACATATTGTAAAACGGGGCATAATATGTCTCCTTTAAGTGAGTGGCAAACAATTTGTCCATTTTTGCAGTCTGTGTATTGTGTGTCATGTGCAAAAATCTGTTCTGGACATTTAATAGAGACTGAATGCTTCAGAGCAGAGAAGCCCAAACGTTTTACTACAAAGGGCCAAAAATCAGACTTGACTGGTGGCCATGAGCTAAAGTAAATGTTGCATTATATCCAATTATATTACATTACAATGTACATTTATATATTCACTACATTTCAATGCAAAGGCCCTGGTTTGGGCATATTTGCTTTAGACCATATAAGAGTGAATATCTGCTCATGCACAACAAAATTATCCTACAAAATATGTAAAATATCTAGATGGTAACATTGTGTCAAATGCACCTCTATTCCGGTCAGGTTTGCGCAAGCACATTAAATAAGATAACAGGAAACAATGTATCTTTGTGGCTAAACTGGAAAAGACCAGAGCAGAACAAACCAAAAATTGTTACACAACCACATGGACCAGTAAACCAATAAAAAGGGGCACTTATCATCTGAAGCTTTAGCGAAGAGCACACAGTGAACAAACACTTGTGTTGTGGTTCAGGGCTCTTTGGCCTAAATTCAACATGGAATTTCCAAATTCCAGACAAAGATTCCTGTAAGTTTACAGGCAGCATCACAGTATAAAAGAGACAGACATATGTGTGCATGAACTCACTTCAGCTCGGCTCTGCTTCACAGTCAAGGTACGTTTACACACATTATGCAACTTTTGTTTGTTAGATTAGACTGCATTAATGTTATTATAAGATTCATTTAGCACTTATAGGAGAATTGTAAGCAAATAAAATGTTTTCAGACACTCAGGTACAAATTAACAGCATTTCTCCTCACATTCTCAGTGTCATAATGCAGGACAAATATATATATAATTGTAGTGCAGTTATGAGAATCATCCTTTAAAATCAACAATACTGATGTGCTATATCAGTACTTTCTTTAATAACTAAACTAAATTATCAAAATGTCACAGTGTAAAAGTCACAGATACAAAATATATATTTTTATTTAATATATAATAATACATTTAATGAACAATAAACATACTTTTTTTTCAAAATGAGACTGTTTTAAAAACAGACATGTTTTGAAATTCATATTTGTAGTCTAAGCACTGGAATTTGAAACAAAAACTACAGAATTATGTTAGACTAATATTCTTGCACTCTATCCCCAACTACATTTAAAATGTTTTAAATATTCTATTTTATTAAATAATGTATTTAATTTTTTATTTAATTATAATAATTAAGAAACATGGAATCTCAAGCGATTGACCTTCTGGGCTTACAATATTTGATGCACCATATCTGATGCTAAATTAAATTTGTCTAAGCTTTAATTTTGGTTTAACTACACAGTACAATACATATGTCATTATCCATACATATTGCTGCATTTTTGTATTATATTTGTGACACAACATATTGTTTCACCTCATAGCCTAGTTAATTGATTAGTTTTCCACTTTATTCAACAGAATGATGAAGGTTCTGTTGCTGGTTCTTGTTCTCGCCCTGGTATTGGCAAATGGTAGGTTAATGGTATCTTATCTAAAGAGTCTGATTGTGCATTTAAAATGTCATAAAAAGCATTTTTTTCAAAATCAGATTAACTGTGTTGTAGGATCTGCCCTGAAATGTCACAACTGTGTCCCCCGCACACCTGGAGGAAGTTGTGTGACCACTCAGGAGACATGTGGCTATAAAAAAGACACCTGTGTAGCTGCCAGATTCACTATCTCTCCCTGTGAGTTTTCTAGTATTATTACTGGATTTTGCACAAAAAAATAATAATGTATAGACAGACTTTTACAGAGGAAAAACACATCAGGATGAACAAAGAACCTCTTTTTCTTATATTTTCTTATCCATTCCTCTAGATTCTTACTTCCGGAGGTGCATTAGTATGGCAGACTGCATGATTCTTCAGTCCAGTCCCTATATTACAGCCAGTTGCTGTCAGACGGATCTGTGCAACACCCCGGTTATTTAAACCCACAAATCTCAATGCATATCAAGCCATAAAGGGAAAAATGACCCAAACTGTGGCATTTAAGTAGTGCATGTCACACATATGTGACCCTGGACCACAAAACCAGTCATAAGGGTAAATTTTTCGAAATTGAGATTTATACATCATCTGAAAGCTGAATAAATGAGCTTTCCATTGGTGTATGGTTTGTTAAGATAGGACAATATTTGAAAATCTGGGGGTGCAAAAAAAAACAAAATACTGAGAAAATCGCCTTTAAAGTTGTCCAAATGAAGTTCTTAGCAATGCATATTACTGATCAAAAATTAAGTTTTGATATATTTACGGTAGGAAATTTACAAAATATCTTCATGGAACATGATCTTTACTTAATATAATAATGATTTTTGGCATAAAAGAAAAATTGATCATTTTGACCCATACAATGTTTTTTTGGCTATTGCTAAAAACATTCCCCAGCGACTTAAGACTGCTTTTGTGCTCCAGGGTCACATATATAAATTAGTAGAATTATTTACTAATGCAAGACCAGTTATAGGCTAATGTTGAGTTATAAGATGTTACACAACATGCAAATTAGTATTAAGGTGATTCTTTCAAGTATGGGCACTTTTTTCATATCTGTATTCCAGATTCATACTAAAGCTAAAATATTTGCATGAACAAAATGCTGCATTAAGGACATGATTTTGCTACAGCTGTTTATCATTTCACCTGTGTCTTCAAGTCTGAGTGTTTAGTTCATTTGTCACGCAACAGATTGAAAATGAGCACATCGTTCATAAATGACCCTTCACTAATATGCAGTAGGTCATACAGGCATTACAAGTATAAAGAAAATGAGAATACTGTGCACAATATAACTAGTAAAATTAGTATGGATTTACACCCTTAAAAATAAAGTGTCTTTATTGGCAGCTATTAACTTCAATGGAATCTTTCCATTCCAAAAAAAAAGGTTCTTTAGATTTTTAAAATCTTCTTCTTCAAAAAAAAAAAGGTTATTTTAAGAACTGTTAGTGTCAATGTTTGATATAATACCATGCATGAATTAATGAATTGTGATGTCAAAAAATACAAATAAATACCTTAGCTTTCATTGTGAGTTGCAGACAGCTCGCATTGAAGTCTTCATATGAAGAACATATTGTACAAAGCACAGTGCAGTCCGATTCACGAACAATGACTCTTACGAGCCGGTTCTTTGTAGTAATTCAAAAACATACAGCTCAACCAGTAACCCGATTCCTGAAACAAATTAGGCTACTCTCCTATGTTGTGTCGGATCAATGAGCTTTCAAGTCAGCAAGTCATAATTTTGATTTATGTAATAATTATGACTTAATTATGCCATAATTTCAACTTCTTAAGTCATAATTTCAACCTTTTAAGCCGTACTTTCGAGTTTATAACTCATAATTTCTTAAGTCATAATTCCGAATAATATTCCGACTCTTTATGTAATAATTATGACTTACGTATGTCATCATTTTGACTTATTTTTTTTTTTGCATGATTTTTTTCTTACATGGCAGAAACTAAAAGGTCAAGTCACATGGACTGCATTGTGGGATACTGTGCTCTGTTGTATACTGCACACTTCTAGGTCATTCTGTGCAAACATAAAATTCACACAATGTACACAGTGTACTTACTATGTAGCCTACTGCAAATCTAGCAAAAGTGGATCACTAATTGGATCACTAATACTGAACCCAAAACAGTCCTTTGCCACAGAGATATGTTTAGAGCAGTAAATGGCTCATGCCTCTAGAGGGAACTCCATATTTAACGTCAATGTTTCTACTGGACTGTTTGGGATGTGTCGGGATGGTAACCCTAATTCTGCGAATATTCAACTCCTTGGTAGTTAAGCTAACTCAGGTTAGCTCTATTGTCCTCCATGACCTGAACTTGGGTGGGTCAGATGGATTAGAGAAACATTGCAAGTTGTTGTACTGATTAATTAGACTGAATTACACTGCTCATGATGATGTATTTCCTAACAGCTTTTTCTCAATAGATTTTTGTTCAGATAAGAAGAACAAGACACACCTTCATGTATTTCATCCTGATGACACATTTTGATATGCCTGCTTATTTATTTCCACTACAGTCTCTATGAAGCCATAAATGATGTTCTTTATCATCAAATCCTCTGTACTGTTTATTATGAAATATATGAATCAGAAAGGAGTGGCAAACTTTTACGTACAGCAGTGTGCCGTCACTCTTCTCGCTCATTTCCTGAGCTTCTCCAATTTAACAGACAAAAGTTGTGTAACTCACTGTCTTGACGTCAAAACTATGCCATGCTCCTTTGCCCAGTCATTTTTTCCCTTTTAGGTCATAAATAGCAAGATATTTCCCGTATAGGGGTGATAGTTAGTATGTAAAAATAGTATTATTTATAAGAAGAAAGAAAGAGTAATACAAGTGGCATGAGAAACATGAAACTGTAGTACAATTGTGTCAGAAAATCACACATGGCAACAGTCAAATATAAAGATTATCATATAAAAATGCTTGACCGCAGAATGATGCCATTGACCAATCAAGACCTTCAGAGAGCCGTGTAAGAATAAGTGATAATCTTGCATGCATTTAGTCAGGTGCTTGTGCAACTTTGAACTTTTGTGAACTCTGAGGTTTTCTGTTCCTATGCAATGGTTTTACTGAAAACCACAAATGTGACCCTGGAGCACAAAACCAGTCTTTAGTCGCTTGGGTATATTGCCAAAAAAACATCGTATGGGTCAAAATTATCGATTTTTCTTTTAAGTCAAAAATCATTAGGATATTAAGTAAATATCATGTTCCATGAAGATATTTTGTAAATTTCCTACCGAAAATATATCAAAACTGAATTTTTAATTAGTAATATGCATTGCTCAGATTCCAGATATTCAAATAGTTGTGTCTCGGCCAAATATTGTCCTATCCTAACAAACCATACATCAATGGAAAGCTTATTTATTCAGCTTTCAGACTGTGTTTAAATCTCAATTTCAAAAAATTTACCCTTATGACTGGTTTTGTGGTCCAGGGTCACAAATATTACTCAGAAACGTTACTATTGACCTGAAGTTCCTCTGACGTTTAAATGTACCCTTATGACTGGTTTTGTGGTCCAGAGTCACAAATATTACTCAGAAAAGTTACTATTGACCTGAAGTTCCTCTGACGTTTCACCACAACTGCATTCAGTTGAGTTTGAGTTAATAGAATGCAGCACATTATAGTCTCAAAGAACCTTAAAAAACAATGACAGCCAAAAATCAACAAAAGCTAACAGCTCAATGAAATGAAATGACATTTCTGTGTTGTTGTGTCTTATATTAAATCATGGGATGAACATATCAAAGACAGAGTCAAAGAGAGACATACTCACTCTAGAGACCATCTGATTGGTCAAAAATTTGGATACGCCCGTGAGTGCAGGATGATGTCACCTAAAGCCAACCTTTAGTTAGAAGACAAAGCTATCAGACATAAAACACAAAACTCCAAATTTGATTATATGATATCTTAAAAAAAAGCTTGATTAAACTGCTTTTGATAGTCTGAAACCCTGATTGTGGTTTTAAATGTTTGCTGAATAATAATTTGACAATAATTTGAAAGGTCGTTATTTTTGTTTTCTTTGCACACAAAAAGTATTCTTGTAGCTTCATAAAATTATGGTTGAACCACTGATATCACATGGACTATTTTAACGATGTTCTTACTACGTTTCTGGGACTGATAACATTTCAGTTACATTGCTGTCTATGGAGGGTCAGAAAGCTCTCGGATTACATCAGACATATCTTAATTTGTGTTCTGAAGATGAAGGAAGGTCTTAAAGGTTTGGAATGATATGAGGGTGAGTAATGACAGAATTTTCCTTTTTGGGTGAACCATCCCTTTAAGGAACATTTACACCCCTTCAGTGAAGGCAAGGTCTGAACATTGCAGTTTCACTTCCCCTACACTATTATTAGGGTTAAAAGTAAAATGATTGCCCTGGTGCGATAAACCAGTCTTTTCTGCTCTAGAATTCAGGGAGAATTGATAATGTTAGAAATATTAAGAAATATTCATAAAGTTAAATGTCAAGGCTAATTGTACAGTAGGCTAAGTAATTAAATGCCAAATGTTGCCCTGCTGAAAAAAACAATAGACACCATCACAAACTTTGTAATGGTTTTACTGGTTATAATGGCAATTGTATTGGTTTTAATGGAAACTGTAATGGACCCTGTGGGTCTCTACTGGTAATTGGTCACCATCACCCTCTATTGGTGGCTTGTTAAAACCAATAAATCCTAATGGAATATGTCCCAAAACACACTATAATTTTTTTTAATGGTTTTAATGGTTAAAAGTTGATGGTTTGTTTTGTTTTGTATTTAGTATTGTTTTTTTTTTCAGCAAAGTGATCAATGAACAATCAGTTCTGTGTCCCTGATTAAAACTTTGGGATTTAACAAGTATATGGGAGACTGGGGACATTTTTCGTTTTCACCATAGCTCACATACAACAACAAATCGACTTACACTGACCATAAAGTGTAACAGGGGGTGGGTGCATTGGGGACGGTATTAACCCTCGTGTGAGGGCGAGACTTGGCCAGTGTCTGTTTGACTTGCTGCGAGTTAGTTCGCGTATTGCAGTCTTGAAACTCATACATATATCTGAAGAACATTATAGGAATATCGTGAAGAAACCCTGTTAAAAAAAGTAAGTCTAAACTTTTTATTCGTTCATGTGTCACTTGCTGTCAGTCTCACTGCTTGTTCTGTGGAGAAATGCGTCTGTAAATGCGCTGACTTCTTGGGAGGTTCTTCCAAGTTTTAAGGTTCTGAAGATAAGATTATCGCCCATAATTATAAAAAACTATAACGGTTTTCTGCGAGTGTCTCTGTACTTCCGTTTGGATGACTGAAGTGTGAACTTGGAGTACTGAGAAACTAAAACCACATTTACAAGCCCAGTTATTCTGTACTGATGTAGCCTATTTGTTCAATATGCCTTAAGGATATCTACGCTGCATACAGTATTTGGACCGAAGCTGATGCTTTTTTTGCATTAGAATCATTTCTTATGTTTTTGCAAGCTGGATACTGCATGATTTCCAGATGTGTTTTTTGCTTATGAATTCAGTACAGCTGTACTTGATTTGACAGGATGGGGAACTAAACAAAAACCTCTTCATATAGACTAGTTAACACACATCAGACCTGAGAACATCTCTTATCATTTTCTGCTGGCCTCTGCACAAAAGAATAAGACAGATGATGATCATTTCATAGCCTATCCTGCTATTTTTTTTATTTTACATGTGTGTTTCATTTATTATCACAGTTATCAATTTATTGGGGCTACTGCATGCACATTTTTTCCCTGGCCATCCATTTGAGTCAAACAAGGATTTTGTCTATTCCACATAACTGGTCAGTGTGATTATCATGTGCTGGTCTCATGACTCCGAATACAGTAAACATGAATTTTTTATGTTTTTAGCATCAGTCGAACAAGTTCTTAAAGACATAGTTGTTTGCATTTCTAACAATAAGGGTCTGGGTTTGACTGCTGAAATCAACACAGAAAACGAGCCAGTAGAGGTGAACTAACCCTTACCAAAAAGTAGTATATTTCAAGTTTATTTTATTAAGTATACTTAAGTAAAGTTCAAGTATATTTTTAAGTATACTTTATGTAGCAAGTATACAAATATCAGTGTACTAGTAGTATACTTGTAAGTGTACTATTTCAATACTCCTTGGGACTAAATTGGCCCACTTTCTAGTATATAAAAGTATACTTTTAAGTATACTTTAAGTATAACAGTAGTAAACTTTAAGTACACAACTAGTTTACAGCAATATTTTAGCTTGTACTGCAACTATACTAAAAGTGAACTTTTGTGATATGAATGATATGAATACTGATAGTTTTCTACACTTTAAAGTAAGTTTAAGATAGTTTAGTACACTTTAAAGTATAGTCTTAGTAAACTACTAGTTTAGTAGTTTTATACTGCAAGTATACTCGTAAGTTTTCTTTGACTAAAAGTATACTTTCCTATTTTTTAGTTTAAAAGAAGTATACTAATAGCACACTTGAATAAACTTATTTTTCGTAAGGGAACCTATCTAAAATATCTATTTGCTGTGCAATTACAGCATGTAGAGTCATGTTATTTCTCGATTGGTGATAAGCCCAGTCATTCTCCTGTTCTGCATCATAGAAATGTTGAAATGCATGTCATAAGTCTGGTTTGAAGATCGTGACTTCATCAGGTGGGAGACATTATGCTTTTTATTTTGATCGTGTTGCTAGGTGCAACCGTATGGGACGTTTCCAAGTGGGCGATAGTCACACCAAATTAAACCTTGTGTTGAAATGAAAATAATTTGGTGCCATCTACGATCCCATACGAACACACACTGCACCGCTTTATATAACAGTTCACTCAGAAATTGAAATTCAACAAAATCTTCTCACCTTTATGTTGATTCATACCAGTTTTTGGAATACAAAAAGTTTTGCAGATGGTTCATGCTGCTCTTTTGCACACAACGACAGACCAAAACAGATAAAAAATATTAATAAAAATAAATTAAATTAAAAAATATTAAATTTGTATGCTCCTGTTCAATCCATCACTGAAATCAGACCAAAAATGTAACGTATGCAAGATTTTAAGTGAATATCTATATTTATTTTCAGTGTTTTCATGTGTCAAGCATCTCCTTTTGTGCTTTACAAAGGGAAAAGAAATGTGGTTTGGGGCACATGAGAGTAAAGTAATGACAACAGAATTCCCTTTTTTAGTGAACCATCTCTTTAAAATCTAAATCTGGCTCAGTGGAGTAGATCAGTAGCCGTCCCTCTCATGTGCACATATACGCCAGCTGCTTGCGCTATATCTTTGGCTTCAGACCAGCTGCAGGAGACCTTAGACCTCATACACACAGTTGCAAAAGTACCAATCACAAACTTATGAATGTGCAATATTCTTTATGTTTTTTTAAAAAAGAAATATCTACCAAGACTGCATTTATGTGATCAAAAATACAGTAAAAACAGTAAAAATGTGAAATATTATTACAATTTACAATTTATGATTATTTACGATTAACTGTTTTTATTTGAATATATTATAAAATGTAATTTAGCTATTCCTGTGAAGCAAAGCTACATTTTCAGCATCATCACTCCGGTCTTCAGTGTCACGTGATCCTTCAGAAATCATTCTAATATGCTGATTTGCTGCTCAAGAAACATTTCTCATTATTATTAATGTTGAAAACAGTTGTATTGCTTTGCAGAAACCCGAGATACGTGCTTTCTTCAGAATCTTCTGATGAATAGAAACTTAGACCCCAAACTTTTTAATGTAGTGTATATATGAAGATTCTCAGTGTACTGTAACAATATTGCAGTTTTATCCTTGGAAAACTCATATGTGACCCTGGAGCACAAAACCAGTCTTAAGTCGCTGGGGTATATTTGTAGCAATAGCCAAAAATACATTGTATGGGTCAAAATTATTGATTTTTCTTTTATGCCAAAAATCATTAGGATATTAAGTAAAGATCATGTTCTATGAAGATATTTTGTAAATTTCCTACTGTAAATATATTAAAACTTAATTTTTTATTAGAAATATGCATTGCTAAGAACTTCATTTGGACAACTTTAAAGGCGATTTTCTCAATATTTAGATTTTTTTGCACCCTCAGATTCCAGATTTTCAAATAGTCATATCTAAGACAAATATTGTCCTATCCTAACTTTTAGCTTTTAGATGATGTATAAATCTCAATTTCGAAAAATGTACCCTTATGACTGGTTTTGTGGTTCAGGGTCACATATTAGTATGCAGGGGTCACGGTGTGTCATGATTTAGTGTGAGCAGATGTGTGTGAAAAAAGACTGCAGCCTGGGTATTTTAGAGGCATTAGGGTCAGGTATTCTAGCATTCTAATCATAGCTGTCTATGTATACTTGAAGGATTCATTCCTTCATTCCTTCATTCCATGCGGCATCTCATGATACACAACACCCAGTGGAAAATGTTTTGCTTAAAGGTTGCTCTTTAATAGCTCATGAGACTTTTTCAGTTATGTTTCAGTTAAACGGCAACATTGTGAAGCTGTTCTTCCAAGTTGTAAGGTTCTGAAGATAAGATTATCGCCCATAATTATAAAAACTATAACGGTTTCTGCGTGTTGCCATATAGAAAGTAGACACTTTTAGTGTCTCTGTACTTCCATTTGGATGACTGAAGTGTGAACTTGGAGTACTGAGAAACTAAAACCACATTTACAAGCCACAGTTATTCTGTACTGATGTAGCCTATTTGTTCAATATGCCTTAAGGCTATACGTTGTATATACACTGTAAAAAAAAAAATCCGTAAAATTTATGGTAAAAAAACGGCAGCTGTGGTTGCCGGAATTTTACCGTAAAAAATACGGTAGCAACATTTTAGGTTTTACGGTTTAACTTAATTTTACAGTTAAATACTGTAATTTCTTTAACTGATATAATGTTAATATACCAACCTATTGAAGTACTGAAATCTGTTTTGTACCTTTGTAATACACTGATAACCACCAAATGCAGGGGGTGATGAGAAAGTCACATGATGAACCAAAGCCCATCACAAGCAGCTTTTAAATAATAATATATATAGAAGGTGCACAGTGTCATTCACACAAACACTAAACACCATCATGGTGAAACACATGAAACTGAAATAATGCAATAAACGTTCATTTAACAACATTAGGTGTAACATACAACCCTAATATACAAAACTGATAAGAAAAAACTAAGAAGAAACAGTTATTTCAACAACAAAAAAACATCAAATTTTGTTGATGTAAAAATGTAACGTAGGGAATTCTGGGAATGTCAATTTACTTGATTCATACCAGTTTTTGGAATACAAAAAGTTTTGCAGATGGTTCATGCTGCTCTTTTGCACACAACGACAGACCAAAACAGATAAAAAATATTAATAAAAATAAATTAAATTAAAAAATATTAAATTTGTATGCTCCTGTTCAATCCATCACTGAAATCAGACCAAAAATGTAACGTATGCAAGATTTTAAGTGAATATCTATATTTATTTTCAGTGTTTTCATGTGTCAAGCATCTCCTTTTGTGCTTTACAAAGGGAAAAGAAATGTGGTTTGGGGCACATGAGAGTAAAGTAATGACAACAGAATTCCCTTTTTTAGTGAACCATCTCTTTAAAATCTAAATCTGGCTCAGTGGAGTAGATCAGTAGCCGTCCCTCTCATGTGCACATATACGCCAGCTGCTTGCGCTATATCTTTGGCTTCAGACCAGCTGCAGGAGACCTTAGACCTCATACACACAGTTGCAAAAGTACCAATCACAAACTTATGAATGTGCAATATTCTTTATGTTTTTTTAAAAAAGAAATATCTACCAAGACTGCATTTATGTGATCAAAAATACAGTAAAAACAGTAAAAATGTGAAATATTATTACAATTTACAATTTATGATTATTTACGATTAACTGTTTTTATTTGAATATATTATAAAATGTAATTTAGCTATTCCTGTGAAGCAAAGCTACATTTTCAGCATCATCACTCCGGTCTTCAGTGTCACGTGATCCTTCAGAAATCATTCTAATATGCTGATTTGCTGCTCAAGAAACATTTCTCATTATTATTAATGTTGAAAACAGTTGTATTGCTTTGCAGAAACCCGAGATACGTGCTTTCTTCAGAATCTTCTGATGAATAGAAACTTAGACCCCAAACTTTTTAATGTAGTGTATATATGAAGATTCTCAGTGTACTGTAACAATATTGCAGTTTTATCCTTGGAAAACTCATATGTGACCCTGGAGCACAAAACCAGTCTTAAGTCGCTGGGGTATATTTGTAGCAATAGCCAAAAATACATTGTATGGGTCAAAATTATTGATTTTTCTTTTATGCCAAAAATCATTAGGATATTAAGTAAAGATCATGTTCCATGAAGATATTTTGTAAATTTCCTACTGTAAATATATTAAAACTTAATTTTTTATTAGAAATATGCATTGCTAAGAACTTCATTTGGACAACTTTAAAGGCGATTTTCTCAATATTTAGATTTTTTTGCACCCTCAGATTCCAGATTTTCAAATAGTCATATCTAAGACAAATATTGTCCTATCCTAACTTTTAGCTTTTAGATGATGTATAAATCTCAATTTCGAAAAATGTACCCTTATGACTGGTTTTGTGGTTCAGGGTCACATATTAGTATGCAGGGGTCACGGTGTGTCATGATTTAGTGTGAGCAGATGTGTGTGAAAAAAGACTGCAGCCTGGGTATTTTAGAGGCATTAGGGTCAGGTATTCTAGCATTCTAATCATAGCTGTCTATGTATACTTGAAGGATTCATTCCGTCATTCCTTCATTCCATGCGGCATCTCATGATACACAACACCCAGTGGAAAATGTTTTGCTTAAAGGTTGCTCTTTAATAGCTCATGAGACTTTTTCAGTTATGTTTCAGTTAAACGGCAACATTGTGAAGCTGTTCTTCCAAGTTGTAAGGTTCTGAAGATAAGATTATCGCCCATAATTATAAAAACTATAACGGTTTCTGCGTGTTGCCATATAGAAAGTAGACACTTTTAGTGTCTCTGTACTTCCATTTGGATGACTGAAGTGTGAACTTGGAGTACTGAGAAACTAAAACCACATTTACAAGCCACAGTTATTCTGTACTGATGTAGCCTATTTGTTCAATATGCCTTAAGGCTATACGTTGTATATACACTGTAAAAAAAAAAATCCGTAAAATTTATGGTAAAAAAACGGCAGCTGTGGTTGCCGGAATTTTACCGTAAAAAATACGGTAGCAACATTTTAGGTTTTACGGTTTAACTTAATTTTACAGTTAAATACTGTAATTTCTTTAACTGATATAATGTTAATATACCAACCTATTGAAGTACTGAAATCTGTTTTGTACCTTTGTAATACACTGATAACCACCAAATGCAGGTGGTGATGTGAAAGTCACATGATGAACCAAAGCCCATCACAAGCAGCTTTTAAATAATAATATATATAGAAGGTGCACAGTGTCATTCACACAAACACTAAACACCATCATGGTGAAACACATGAAACTGAAATAATGCAATAAACGTTCATTTAACAACATTAGGTGTAACATACAACCCTAATATACAAAACTGATAAGAAAAAACTAAGAAGAAACAGTTATTTCAACAAAACAACATCAAATTTGAAATGTAATGCAGGGAATTCTGGGAATGTCAATTTACGGTTATTCGCTGTCTTTTTCACTTCCAAAAACGGTATCTACCGTAAAATTACATGTAATGTCCAATACAGTTTTTCACCATATATAGTAGGGGAATTGAGAAGGGTATAACTGCAGCCTGGAGATCTCCAAAACGGGGCTGGGAATAAGACAGATTATGATAATTTCATAGCCTATCCTGCTATTTTGTCATTTTACATGTATGTTTCATTTATTAATGATCAAAATTATCAATTTATTGGGGCTACTTGATCCAAATTTTTTAAACGGCAACATTGTGAAGCTGTTTCTCCTAAAAGTACTTGGTATGAATAAAAATAGCCACAACATACAGTAAGTGTATAGTTGCATGTTTTTTTTGTTTGTTTTGTTTTTGGGGGGGGGGGGGGGGGGTGCTCATTCTTAAAAAAAAATAGGTGTAGAAATATTGGATTAAACTTGAAATTTTGAAGTAGAGTAACTGAAATAGTATTACTTCTAATAATCTTTGTTTTATTTACAACCTCGAAAAAGTATTTCATAATTATTAGTACTACTACTAAATTACTATAAAATATAAATTTACAAATTAAAAGCAAAACAAGAAGTAATACTATTGTAATATTTCACTGTTAAATACAAAGTAGTATTTTAGAAAAATAATATTATAAATTAAAGAATAAATAATCACCACTGTAAAATAAAAAAATGAGTATTTAAGAAACGTTTTAAAATGAAACAATATAATAATTTATTTTCAATTAAAACTTTAATGTGACAATGCTATTATTTATGGTTATTATTTATTCTTAATTTCTTCATTATCTTAATTTCTTCATTTTCAAATGCTTAACCATCAGACTTTTATTTTGATTTGGTATGTTATAATTCAGATCTATTCTGAGAGATAAGACACATGGAAGCAGGAGCAAAAGTCTTCATTTGTTCTGTCTAGAAGAAACAATTGAGGCATTAAAGAGCTCTCATTTGTGATTTCTCATTCCTAGACTGATCAGTTTGTGCCTGCAGGGCCGTAGAGGTTGTGACCTCATGAGTCTTGTAGGAAATTGGGTGGCTCATTGGTTAAAGACAGAGAATTGCTTGAATTGCTTTGAGTCTTTGAGTGTTTGCTCCTGTGAGAACCCTTAAACTGAAGGCGACTCATCAGGCCTTGTGAAAGTTCTCATGACACCAATCATGAACGCATATTTCCTAATTGAATAAAACATGTCAAAGCAGATGTTATTTGCATTCACATTTGTCCTCTGGTCTGTCCTGTAACTGTAGTATTCATGGCATACAGTCTGCAGGCTTCAGTGACTTACAGTCATCCAGAGCTGCATAGCACAGATTCTTGGTCTGAACACATTCACATATACAGCTGCAGACTTATGAGCAGAACTGTGTGTGTTTGAATGTGTTATACTGGTAAACCTTTGGCCATTTTTTAAACTAAAAGGTAAATATAACCAAACATGTTAGCTGATGTGTTTAAAAGCAATCTAACTGAGAGGCTCAATCTGATGGAAGTCAGCAAAATGGGTGAAATTGCTTACAACACATTTAAATAAGAGGATAACAGATCAGTAACATGCCTTGAGTAAAATTTGCCCCTTTTTATAGCTAAAGAGACTTAAACAAGCTCCCAGTTATGTTTTGTTGATGTATCACATCCATGTATTTGGAGAAATCAACATAGAAGCACAAATGAGTCAATAGTTTAGAGTATATAGAATATCAGATCATTTGGTCTGTCTGAGTTTATATTGAAATCTTCGGATTTGTATTGCAGGTGTTTGTATCTCTGCAAATCTGAGCACTGTTTGAGAGTCTCTGAAGTTGAAAAGTGAGATTATTGGGGTCTGAAGAGGGAAATCTGATGAGAACAATATTTAAAAAGTCTCAATTTGCTGTCCATTTAATCTCCTTTCTGTTGAGAAGGTACTGCAGAGGCATGTCTGGTTTATGTTAAGATGAAAGGAATGCATCTCACAAATGGAATTTGGCGATTGTGAGAAAAGTCTTGAGAAAACAGAAGAAAACATGTCGAGGAGATGGAGGAGAGCACAAGGCCATTTGGAGGAAACACATGGTTCTCATTTTTACTGTTTATTCAGTGCCACTGGGACCGAATCCACATGCAATGTCAGCATTTCTGTTCCTTTTCATTAAATCTTTTCTGTACCAAAGTGCTAGTGATAACTGATCATTTGTGAATAATCACTGACATATATTTTAATGGCAATCTGGGGCACATCTGCCAGCGGAAGCAATGCGGGGAAATTCCTGTATGTTTAAACAGCATGCCGAAGTTTACGGCTCATGTCCAAATAGGCAATTACTTTAACAACTCTGTGGAGAAACGCAGATGTATGGGGACTTTTTCTTTCCATGGTGGCTTTCATGCTGCTGAACTTTTTAATTATGTAACATGGGTGAAACCGTTATGCTATGTTTGGAATGGAATACTAATCTAATTCAAATATTAGTATTATTTATCATTTCTAAATACTAGCCTACTTCTACAATGCTCTTTCCTATAAAATGTTCTGGCCAATCAAACAAACGTCAGTTTAAAGGGTTAGTTCACCCAAAAATGAAAATTCTGTCATTAATTACTCACCCTCGTGTTGTTCCAAACCCGTAAGACCTTCGTTCATCTTCGGAACACAATTTAAGATATTTTTGATGAAATCTAAGGGCTCTCTGACCCTCCCATAGACAGCAAGGTAACTACCACGTTTAAGGTCCAGAAAAGTACCAAGATGATCGACAAAGTAGTCAGTGTGACATCAGTGGTTCAACTGTAAAGTTACAAAGCTACGAGAATACTTTTTTGCGCAAAGAAAACTAAAATAACGACTTTATTCCACATTTTCGTCTCTACTGCGTCACATTGGATGAACGTTCACGACAGTACCATGACGCGAGCGTGTGGCAGCGCTGACCCAGATCCGGCATAATGATGTCATCACGCCGGATCTGGGTCAGCGCCGGCGCCGCCACACGCACGCGTCATGGTACTGTCGTGAACGCAAAGTGACGGAATTTTCATTTTTGGGTGAACTAACCCTTTAAATACAAAGTTCTGGCATGAAACTCTAGATGACGCAGTCCGGTAGGTCTGACTCAATCTGACCTAATGACATCATTATCACATGGCACAGCTGATTGGTTCTCTCCTGTATCGGTAGCCAATGAGCTCGCTGCTCAACATTCAAATATATGACTAGTGCTTGCCGTAGCAGTTGCAGCTTGCTTCAGAAACCCTTCACCTTCCCCAGCTCCACCTGTATAGATCTGCTACGAGGTGATTCATGTATGCTATATGGGGGTTATTTCATATGTTATATTTGCAGCAGTAATATTTCTTACATGCTTACAGCAGCATGTTGTGGATGTATTGGCAGTAGCAAGTCTCGGTACTTGCTCTGCTGCCGCAGCAGCAGCGTAGCAGATCTATTCCGCCAAGACCAAATACATTAACATTGTCATGTACATTACCATGCCAATCCATCCAAGAGTTGTCATGACAGAAATGTTTTTATAAAATAACAAATTCTCTATTTTTTATTGTCCTTTTATTATTTGTCCTTTAGATTATGAATCTTAGTTTTAAAATCTCATTTGCATTCTCTTTGCATTTGCTTCAGCAATTAATCATTATTAACAAATGCATTGCTAAACATTTATTGTCTGTGTGTGGATTCCAAGTCTTTACACTATTTTCCATCTAATTATTTTGTATGATGTTTTCCAGGATGCCAGGAGAAAGACTATCAATCCGAGATAACGCAGCTGTCGGCCGTTTCCATGGTGTTTCTGCCAGCAATGGCCAGGCCGTCCCAGAGAGACACACCGAGTCCAAAATGAAGAAAGAAGAGAGCGGATGCCGCCGCTGGTTTCGGAGAGCTTGTCCGTGTTGCTTCCGGAGACAGAACAGCTCGTATGATGTGAGCGGTGACGTGGATGGTGTGGCTGCCGGGGACGGAGAGAATGAAGGACCGACGACTCCGCTGACTCCCACCGGAGATACAGAGCTGGACGGTGAGGAGCTCGGTCTGATTACTTACATGAGATTTGAGACTTCTTTTCATAAACTTCAGCTGAAGTTCCTCAAACTCAATCCTTTTCTTCTTCTCTCCCTCTTTCTCATCAGAGTTGACTCTAGCAGTGCGTTCTGTGGATCTGCTCAGTCGGAAATCCGATCGGAACAAGAAGGAGCATCACACGGATCAATACAACAGCGACCAGCTCATCATCCGCAGAGGCCAGACTTTTCAAATAGAGCTCGACCTCTCACGACCTTTCAACCCAAACACAGATAAACTTCACCTGGAAATGAAGACAGGTGAGCGTGAAGTTGAATCTCAGGAACTATATGGTCAGATTTCACGAATACATGCTTTTATCTTATCTTTTAGTGTTGTATGCTGGTTTTAAACATCTAGTGAAATCTTCAAGTATTCAGAGGGTATTTATACACCGGTATAAATCTAGACCTTTTCAGTTGTTTATAACTAAATAAATATTTCTAAAAATCATTATACATATTTCAACTATATTTATGTATGTATGTAAGTATGTATTTATTTATTTATTCATTTAATTTCTTTGGCTTTGACTCTTTTTGAGTGAAATCTAAAATGATTAAAAAAACCTATTCATGCTTTCCAAACAACTGAAAAAAATCAAGGAAATATGGTCAGAAAGTTTCAATTTCAAGAACCTTTTCAATTTTTATAATGTTTATTGTTTAAATGTTGCTGAAATGCCATCTTAAATATCTTATATTTTAAATCTAGGAATAGAATATAAAATAAATTAATAAAAGAATGTAACATTTAAAAACATGCCAATAAACAGCAAATTTCCATTGTGACAACTTACCCCATATAATGTGGTAAAATGCCCCACTTTAGTGTCAACCAGTGTTTAATGTAACGTGTATATTTTTTCCTGGGCAAAAATTTTATTTAACGCTGACTCAAGATATTTGACATTCAGAAATAAGCCCAGCATGAGAAATATTCACCAGAGTAAAAAGTGTGACAACTAGTCCCAGTCCCCCATACACATGCATGCTCATGAACAAAACTAGTATATGTTGTTATTAAAATACAGTCTTTCTTTCTGCTGTTTCTGTTGACTGTGTTTTATAATTGTTAGTTTTAGACTGGCAAACACGATGGGAATGCTCATCCTGTGATAAGGGCATAAATGTATGTTCAAAATTTCTCTCTCAGTGATAGAGCTCACCTCTGGTGCAGAGAGAGGAAGTGAGGGAGAGATAAGAAGGAATTCATCCCTGAAGCAATACAAACCACTTCACACTGATACAAGATAACTCAACCCTTCAAACTAACTGATGTGGTTAGATTCACAACCCATCTTACCACAGTAAACAGTATACATACACATACACAGTGTGTGTTCCATGTGTTCTATAGATATGTAAGTGTACGTACAGTATACAGTTTATTGTATGGTTTTATGCCAGTATCAAATATGAAATCTGTACAGACAATAAAGTAAAGTACCTCCAAATTTCAGATTGAAACAGGATGTTCAACCCAAAAACCAGGAATTTATTGGATCATGAAAGTAACGTTTCATTAAAAAGCAACTTGACTTTTTCTTCTTTAGTCATGTGTACTGATTTTCTTAGTCAGCTGTTTTCACGTTTCATATCTTGTGTGTGTTCTGTTTGTCTGTATATTTGATATCAATTTGATTTAGTTTTAGTTACTTTAGCATTTCAAATTAAAGTCTGAAAATGAAAAATGTTACCTTGGCATCTAGCTGGAATGAAGGACGTTTACAGTTTTTATATTTTATTGTAGTTAACTCTACATTTTTGGTTTTAGTTTTAGTGAACTATAATAACCCTGATTTCAGCACAGTTGTGTCTGGAAATGATTTGGCTGGAATCCTCCTTTGTGTAATCATTTATCAGGAGTTTCGAAACCTGGAACCGAATTCGTCACGTTCTTCTAAAGGCCAGTTGAGCCTCTCCTTAAACCATATGTTTCACGTCGTCATTCAGGGCCGCTCCCGCAGGTGTCGAAGAGGACACACATCATCATTCCGCTGGTGGACGAGCTCCAGGATGAAAGCTGGGAGGCCAAGATCGTGGAGCAGAATGTCAACAGGGTCAAGCTGTCTGTCAACTCCCCCGTCACTGCTGTTATCGGGAAGTACAAGCTGACCATCACAACGCAATGTCTGAAGACAGGCGAAACTACCACGCATGACCACGATAAAGACATTTACATGCTCTTCAATCCCTGGTGTGAAGGTAAGACTGATAGAGTTCCAGCATACTTCAAGGAATACTTCACCCAAAAATGAAAATCTGCTGAAAATGTACTAATCCTGAGGCAATCCAAGATATAGATGAGTTTGTAAGATATAGTAGATTTGGAGAAATGTAGCATTGCATCACTTGCTCAGCAATGGATCCTCTGCAGTGAATGGGTGCTGTCAGAATGAGAGTCCAAACAGCTGATAAAAACATCACAATAATCCAAAAGTAATCCACACCACTCCAGTCCAACATTTAATGACTTTAATGAAAAGCTGCATGTTTGTAAGAAACTAATCGATCTTCAAACTATTGCTAAAATATCAGCTGTTTGAACTCTCATTCTGATGGCACCCACAGGATCCAATGATTAAATAAAACATTGAAATCTACAGATGCAAATAGATAAAGTGCAATCAAATAAACACTTAAATGTTTATTTCAGATGTTCTCTTTCCACTAGTTTGAAAGGTGCAAGTTATGGAAATCACATCGTCTTACCTTAAGAAGATATTTTATGCTCTTTTTTTTTTGCCATAGTTTCCTGTTCCTGTTATGCCACATTTCAGAATGCAGTGATATATGAAATCAAGCTTGCGTAGATAGAAGATGACTCTACACTTTCCTTTTAACTGAACTCGTTCATTGACAAGAAGCCAACGCACACCTCTACTGAAGCACGTCTGGGAAACACTGATATATTCAGCCTAAAATATTGCACAGGCAACTGTTAATGCAATACAACACGAAGGTGCAAGTTTCCATTTGCAGCCCAGTGACTTACGTCAGTCTTCATGAACGTAATCTTGTAATCCATTTGTGTTCCAGCAGCTGCTTGTCTTTGCTGCAGTTACTGGCTGTAACTCGTAATCTTGTCCTTACAAGACAGCTTGATTTTAGTTTTACATCATCTCTGTCAAGCAGGAATCAGTTTTGTTTGAGGTGCTTTTCGTATGGTCTTTTGAAATGTAAGATTAGATGATGGTTGTTATGGCCACCTCACTTTTTTTCCTTTGCCAAATGATTGGTTTGATAATAGATTCTTGAAATTCTTGCAAAAAGTGTATTTATACAGACTTTTTAGTTTTAGAGGCAGTCCAATATGAAGTCTTATCTACATCTATTAAACAACAATGCTAAATAAAAAATGTGGAAACATTTAATTTAGTCATTATTAGGTTTTTATAAAATAATACTTTCAAAACTGAATAATCTATAACTACAAAATGTTATTTGGATGACCAGTTAGTTGCTTTGAGTCAAGCTGTGAGCTGTATTTGGTTTGATTCACTAAATAGAGTAATTCATTCAGTAATCGGTTGGACTGATTTGATTGAAAAGAACCTGTTAATATGAGTCATTTGTTCAAGAATCAGACTAAACTGGTTGTGCTGTATGGTTGTGATTGAGCTGGCTCATATTAGTAGTTTGTTCGAGAATCAAGATTCAGTTGTGCTGTTTGTTCATAAGAGATTCATCATTCAGGAATCGGACTAAACTAGTTGCGCTGTACGGTTTTGATTCACTAAAAAGAGCCGGCTCATTAGAGTCATTCGTTCTGTATGGTTTTGATTCTCTTAAAAGAACTGCGTCACAATAGACTGTGATCACTGTCTGTTTCACGATGTAGACTCATTACGGTGTTGCATCTGATAAGAATCATGAACTAGATAAAACAATGCAATAATCAATCAAACATAATAGAAATGCTCATCAAAATAAATAAATAATGAATAATACATAATATATATTATTATATATTACATAAATAATAAATTCATAATCAAAATAAATAATGAGAACTTATTTAATGCATATAAATAATAAAATAACATACCTTTTACACTTTTTTTTTTACTTTAAAGCTTCTGCATTGATTCAAAGTGTTTGAGTCCTTATTAGTCTGATAGTTTAAAGCTAGTTTTCTTGGGTGGTTCAGGATTTGCCCTCCTTCCTGCACTGAATGCCAGAGATGCTTTGTAAAGAAAGAGAGAGGTCTGCCAAATCACCTTTCACTCCAAGCACAGTAAACCTTTTCTTTCCCTGCATTTTTTTCTGATGTTTCTTTTACAGCTCCACCTCATCTGGAGATTCACATGTCAAATATATCCTCCCTCTCCCGATCTCTTTCTCTCCCTTCTTGGCCCCTCGTTCACTCCAGGCCCCTTCCTGTCATTCTTTGCTTTCTTTCAGTCTGTTTTGTTTTATAACACTTAATTTTTATGCTCTGTGCTTTTGTTGAAAGCTGCTGGCTCATTCCTGTTCTGCAGAACATTGTGAACTCTAACTCTGCATGAATGTGTTTTAATTTAAGGAAGTCTTTCAATAACAGGGTGTAGCTGACTTCAACTTGACATAACTTGATTATTTACTCAATGGCAATAAAATTTAGAGAATGCTTAAGCAGATTCAAATAAAGAGGTAAAGTTGAGCATTGATCAGTGGATGTCAATTTGTTAATTGGAATCTTTTTTTTTTAACCATCCATTGTTATTTTGGTATTATCATACTGATTTCTGTAACTTTATCAAATTTATCCCTAATATTTACTGATGTTTATTCAGTTTTTCCTTCTAAAATGATGGCGAATAATGACATTAGGAACTAGCTTTTATTAATTAAGGTGATTTTTACAAAAGATTAACTGGGGGGAAAAAACTAATAATAAATTAAGTAAGAAAATGTGCTCCCAAGAAAACTAATATGATTACATCTTTAAAAAAAAAAAATCCTTTCCAGTATATAAAGTCCCCTACATAAACTATAGTATGTATGAGCCTGCTGTGTTTTTCTGTCTCAATGCTTCACTCTTTCTGGCCTCTTTCCATTACACTTTCTCTAGCATGAGTCATTTTTCCATTCATTTTGTAATCTTTTCAGTCGTCTAGTATCTCCTCTAGTCATTTCCGTTACATTATAGTGCCTCCTTTTTTTCCCTTTTTCCGTTTGATTGCACCTCCCTCTTGTTCAGACGATAACGCCCAGAACACAGAACATTCGATGAAAGCAGAACACAGCAGATTCCAGACGCCCTGCGGTGGCTCACATTGATGACATAACTCTATAACACTGCTTTCTTTTAAAATGACCCAAACCACCGAATCAGATCCTGGAACTGTCTGTTCATGGTCCCTCATGACTCTCTCTCTCTTCAGATGACACGGTGTACATGGAGGGGGAGAAAGAGCTGAAGGAGTATGTCTTAAATGACACTGGAAGAATCTACTATGGCACTGAGAAGCAGATTGGAGCTCGTACGTGGAACTTCGGCCAGGTGCGAAGATAAATAACGCACTAAGAATAAAGCAGAATAAAGCACTTTCTGGGAAAAACATGCTACTGACAAATCCTTGTGAGAACTTCTTACCTTATACCAAAAAAGAACACCTTGTATGTGGAATACAAGGAATTGACACACAGATATAAAACATAATGTTTTACCACAACTACCAGTGATCAGTGAACTGATCATTTAACAGCCATACATATTTTACCTGCCATGGAGCTTTATTTTGCATTATTTTTTTAAAATGATTTTAAAGATTTTTTTTAATGAAAGAAAATGTAATGATTTAGTCATTTTTCTGTATATACACCATATACTTATATTGGTCAGTGTTATTTTCTTATTGTTTTTGCATTTAAAAACACACACACACACATAAATATTTTGTTTATGTGCTTTTGTCATTTGAATTTAATAGTAATGTTTAATAATTTTTATTTCATTTTTTAGTAATTTTAGTAGTTCAATTTAAACTTATGTATTTCAGTTAGTTGGCAATGCAACAATTGGTTTCTGATTTTAGTTTTTCAAGAAATATTTACTTTTTATTTCAGCTTCATTTCAGTTACAAAAAACAATATTTAATAGTTTTAGTTTAACAACAATGATTCTATTTAGATTTTTTTTTTTTGGAAAACACCACATGCTGATTTTGATTGCTTCCATTGTTCTCATTTGTAAGTCGCTTTGGATAAAAGCGTCTGCTAAATGACTAAATGTAAATGCATATCACAAAAACGTGAAGCATTTTTTAACTTATTCTCACAAGAACTGCCCACTTAGAGAGGAAAAGACATCTTATAAAGCACCAAACCACAGTTCATTTTGTTTATATGTGGCGTTTACGGTAAATCTGACATCAATTATGCCATAATTGTGGACTGGCTTGGAAAAAAACATGTGATTACTGTGCTTACAAAATAGCACAAATATGCGGCAACTTTGCAACCAGAATTTGTTTGTTTAACAAAGCCAATTTTGGGCCATGCTTAGACTTGAGATTTTACCTAGTTGTCTCTCTCTCTCTCTCTCCCATCAAGTTTGATGAAGGAATTCTGGAGGCCTGTCTGTTTGTGCTGGATAATAGCGAGGTTCCTCCCTCGGGTAGAGGAGATCCTGTCAATGTGGTCCGAGTCATTTCTGCCATGGTGAGTGCCGCCACATCCAGCAATACTGCTGGAACAGATCTGTAAAGAGTGCCAGATTAACAAACACTCTTTACCTGGAGTGACCTCAGAAACCCTTAGTGAGTTTATCTGATTGTCCGTTCTAGATCAATTCCCCGGATGACCTTGGTGTTCTGGAGGGAAACTGGTCTGGGAATTACGCGGGTGGGACGTCTCCCACGGCCTGGAGTGGAAGTGTTGAAATCCTCAGACAATACCACAGAGAAGGAGGAAAGCCCGTCAAATACGGCCAGTGCTGGGTGTTTTCTGGGGTCACAACCACAGGTGTGTGTGAGCAGATAACAGCCTCCGTTTGCCAGTTTACAACAGGAAAGCTTAGGGTTAGTTATTCAGGATTCCAATTGTAGGCATATACACTCTAGAAAATAAAGGTTCTTTATTGGCATTGATGGTTCCATGAAGAACCTTTAACATTCATGGAATAAAAAAAATGTTTTTTATAGTGGAAAGAGGTTCTTTAGATTTTTAAATGTTCTTCACACTACCACAAATAGTTATTTTAAAGGGGTCATATGACGTTGCTAAAAAGATTTGGTGTATTTGGTGTAATGCAATGTTTTTATGCGGTTTAAGGTTCAAAAAACGTATTATTTTCCATATAATGTACATTATTGTTTCTCCTCTATGCCCCGCCTTTCTGAAATGCGTCGATTTTTACAAAGCTCATCGGTCTAAAAAAGCGAGGTGTGCTCTGATTGGCCAGCTATCCAGTGCGTTGTGATTGGCCGAATACCTCAAGAGTGTGACGGAAATGTTACGCCCCTACCATACTGTGATGCCGTCTCCCAGCAGGACGAGACTCAGCTGCTCTGCTCGTGCACATCCCATGATCGGTTCTCTTTTAGCAGTTCAGTCAATGTACTGTTAGGAGTAACTGAATAACTCTGGATATTGGTTTATTTCGCGTCAGAGGGAGTGTCAGGCACGTTTATAAACCAGATAACTTAAGTAATTTGTGGATTAGTGCATACTGGAGACGCGAACCATTTCAAACGATTCAGTTCGATTTGGTGAACTGGTTCGACCGGTTCACTAAGAAGATCTGGTTAAATAGAATGATTCGTTCGCGATCCGGACATCACTAGACGAGACAAAGAGAAAGGACAAATTTAAATCGCATCAAATGACCCCTTTGAGAATTTTTCACTGAAAGGTTCTTTGGGGATCCAAAAATGGTTCTTGTTCAATATTTTTGGAACTTTTATTTTCAAGAGTCTAACATTAAAGCTTTAACTGTGAAAACAAATCACAGATAAGTGCTGTACGTATCAAGCGTTTCAAAATGCGGCTCTCTGAAGACGCACGCATCAGCCAACCCGATATCAGCAAGCCCAAACACAAAAGAGAGCGATTGTGATTGGATAACAAAAGTGTAGGCCACCCCCTTACTTTTTTCTTTTTTGCTGTTTATAGAGTCACAGTAAATAAGACTTACTGTGTATATTATTACATTGAATATTTACAAAAATGGCTAAACCCATGCTCTCTTTCTCTATCTGTCCCAGTATTGAGATGTTTAGGTATTCCTACCCGTTCCGTAACTAATTTCCAGTCTGCCCATGATACGGATGTGTCCTTGACAACAGATGTGTATTTTGATGAGAATATGGAACCAATCCATCATCTCAACTCGGACTCTGTATGGTGAGGATTTGTGCATTTTCATGGAATTATTTTATTGAAATAAGTCCTAGACTGCTGTTGTACTGGTATATCATTTCTCATTCTTTCTGAATCCGTGATTTCCTCTCTTTTGCAGGAACTTCCATGTGTGGAATGACTGCTGGATGGCCCGTCCGGATATGCCTCCGGGTATGGGTGGCTGGCAGGCCGTGGATTCCACACCCCAGGAGACCAGTCACGGGACGTTCCGCTGCGGCCCGGCGTCACTGGCCGCTATTCGCTCTGGACAGGTCTACCTTAAATTCGACACGCCTTTCGTCTTCGCTGAAGTGAGTCCAGACACGTCAAATTATCATTATATAAACAGCCATAGAAGAGCCATTCACATCCTTTCTGTCTAGAAAAGTGCATGTTAGATTAATCAAATTTACTGCACACAAATCAAAGTGCACATTAAATGAAAATTACTTCAGAAATGGGTACTAGTTTCTTTTAACCATTATATTTTTCTGGAATATAAGCCACTTTTTTTTTTTAATAATATGAAACATACTGCAACTTATATTCCAAAGCGACTGATATTCAAATCTGTTATTAATATAAAAAAAATTATTTAGACTTAATAATAAATGCCACTATAATGTGTTTTTTTCCCTATAATTCCTGTTCTGTTCTGAATATAGTTACATTTAAGGGACTTTTTATGTAGTAAGAATTAAAATACATATTTATAGTGTTTAGAATATTTGTAAAAGTTTAGTTTTAGTATTATTTACAGGTGTTTTACATTATTTCTGAAATGTGACATGCAATTTTGACACGTTGTGACTTATTTTCATGTGCAACTTCTTCTTTTCTGGAAAATACTATAATTTTATATTCGTGCAGTTGTGCACAATTCATCTGGGCATGTTTTTTTTTGCATTAGAATATGATAACTTGCCCTTGCTAATTTCTTCAAAACCATATTCTTTCACCATATTTGAGTATTTATTATGTATTTCTTATATGATAAATATTATATTTGAGTATTATTTATATACTACTATTATAATATGTATTCATATTTTAGATTAGCTTTCATTTTTATGTTCTCCTTTTTAGTTCTTGTTTTATTTCAGTGGTTTATGTTTTATTTCAGGTTTAGTATTTTTTGTACTGCAACTTAAACTTGCTTCATTTCAGTTAGCTGCCAAGACAACATTAAGGTTGCTTCATTTTTCATCTAATACTGTATTTATATTTTATTATATTTCAGCTGTATTTGATGACCCAAAATGATTTTTAATAGTATGAGGTAACAAGAACAACACTGGACATCATCTATTCTTACGTTTTTTTATTCGTAACGGATAGAATCAACTTGCTCTCATGTTTCTCATTAAATGTGCTGTTTTACTCGGAGTACTTCACAGTGCAGAAGTTAAAAGACTTGTGGATGCTGTTAAATGTGAATGTGCTACAGAACAGGCCGGTCCTGACGTGTTGGAATTCCTATTTTCTTTATACCCTCTGCAAGATCCTGTTTGAAACCTGTATTTATCTTGACAGTCTTGTCTCTTTAAGGAGTTTCTGCTGAAACCTTGTGCTTTTTCTGCTGCAGGTGAACAGTGATAAGATCTACTGGCAGAGGAACCTGGATGGCACCTTCGGTCAGATCCACAGTGAGAAGAAAGCAGTCGGCCACTGCATCAGCACTAAAGCTGTGGGCTCCGACGAGCGTGTCGACATCACACACCTTTACAAATATCCTGAAGGTGAGAAACACACACACTTTCACACACATCAAACATCAATCTCAGTGTCTCGTTTTGCCTGTACCCACCTGAAACTGTCAAAGAAGAGGCCCTGAGCAAATATTGCATAATACAACAGGACCAATATGTACATAATGATGAAATCGCATGCTATTAAAATGATGAGAACGCTCGTATGGGAACTTGTGTAGTTTCCCAGAGAAAACTGTATTAGATCCAAATGCCAGTAGAAAAAGAAATAGATTGTAATATGAGTGAATCTCACAAAAACTGTGAAGAAATGTCATATTACTACTAAAGACATTTGATTTTGCATAAATATTAAAATGTTTTATTTCATAAAACATAAAGCATCCAACTTTGGATTACAACCGTAAACACACACACACAAACAATACTTATTTATTCATTTATATACACTACTGTAAATGTTTTACATTATTTGTTACACCTGTAAATAAATTTGCTGTCTTATTATTATTCTATATTATTTATATTAAATTATTAAATATATTAAATTAAAATTATATTAAATTAAACTGAATTTTTTAATATACATGATATAGATAAATACATCTATATACATTATTTATACATTAATGCATATTTATGTTGCACATATGTACATATAAATTATAATATAAATAAATATATATTTTGTACTGTAAATTACTGTAAAGTATGAATTATTTTAATTATTTGTAATATATTATTTATATTAAATTAAACTATTTTCTTACATATATGTTCATAAATTTGTTTAATATAAAATATTTTTAATGTATTATTTGTTGTAATCATTTTTATTTTAATATACATTAAAATACTTAAAGAAAATGATTAGCAAATAGAAAAAAATAAAAAAACATTTATTTTATTTTATTTTGAAAAAATCGATTTTTTTTCTATTTGATTTTTAGGGAGCAATATAACCTTTCTTTGTGAGATTCATCCATACAATCAGGAGTTAAATTCATGTTCTTAGTCGATGCTGTCTTACCAGAGCAACACCGAGCAGAAATGATGGCTAATGCCAGGACAGAGGCAGCCAAGAGCACACAATACCCGTTTAAACCGGCGATAAATGGCTTAACATTCCTCTGCCGTAATCACTCAGCCTTTTCACCAAAATACCTGTCATTATCTCCAAATGGGTAGTTTAAACTTCACTGAGTTCCACCCACAGGAAACAATGTCAGCATTGTCTCAGTTACTCAGCTACACAAAATATAAACAATAAGACAATAGACTTAAAGGGACAGATCACCCAAATATCAAAATTCTCTCAACGTTTACTCACCAACTTGTCAACTTGTTCCAAACCTGTATGAGTTTCTTTATTCTGCTCAACACAAAAGAAAACATTTTGAAAAATGTAGGATACATACAGTATAATTATCTTATTTTATCTTTCACATCAGGCTCGGAAGAGGAGCGTATCGCAGTGGAAACCGCCTGTCGCTATGGCTCTAAACCCGACGTCTACTCCAGTCCCATTGCTGAGGATGTGCGGGTGGAGGTGATGATGGAGGGAGAAGGTCCACGCATGGGAGGAGATGCTCAGCTGAAGATCGTGGTGAAGAACACCAGCTCTCAGCCGCGCAGAACCACCCTCCACAGCCAGGTGGCGGTCATGTACTACACCGGCGTGCTGAAGGACACCGTCAAGAAGGACACGCTTAATGTGGAGCTGAACCCACAGGAAGGTGAGCTTGGGTTTGTTCGGATTGGCATACTAGCATACTACTCACACTACTGTAACAGTATGCATACTGTGGGCAGTATACGATACAAGCTTTCCTTGCAGGGAAAAAAAAGAAAAATATGAATGATTACGACTTTTTATCTCACAATAGCAAATTACAAACTCATAATTGTTTACATCTCGCAATTTTGACTTTTTCTCTCAGAATTTTGAGTTCACATCTCGTAATTCAATTTTTTTCTTAGAATTCCGTTTACATCTTTCAACTTTGACTTTTTTTTTCAGAATTCTAAGTTCACATCTTGCCGTTTTGACTTTTTTCTCACAATTGCAAGTTATAAACTCATATTTGAGACTTTACATCTTGCAATTTTTACATTCATTCAGATATCTGAGTTTACATCTTACAGTTTTGACCTTTTTGACCTTTTGAGTTTTCATCTCACAAGTCTGACTTTTTTATTATAAATAAACAAGAAAAAGAACAATTATTTATTACTATATAGACAAAATATATTTTTTAGTTATTTAATTTAATTTAGAAAAAACTACTTTTCTGTTTTAATTTTAGTGAGCAATATTACACATCTAACATATTTTCTCATTATATGAATAAAGACTGCCAAGGCTTTTACACATAAAATACACACTAGTCGCATTCATGTATTTTATTTATTTTTTGTCTTTTTTTGTACGTAAACCACTTTGAACACATTCATTTCTGAAATAACTTGATGCAATTTGCTGAATTAAGCATGCAACATTAATGAGCTTTTTTACAAACCTTTATTACTGCATACTGTATACTTGTATTTCTTATTATGACATTATTTTCATGAAAAAATTTTTTTAATGTAAATTATTTCTTAAAATTACTTAAAGTAAAATAGATAAACTAATTCATAAAATATTAATAAACAAAATAATCAGTTTTCCTTTATATATATTTGCATCAAATTGTAAAAATATAATTATTCTCTTTATATCTATTTGACGTCCTTTAGAAAATAACTAAAACTTGCATTACTACTGTAAATAAATGTATACATATTTGGTACTGTAAATTTACCATAAATATTTCTTACTATTTCAAATAAATGTTTATATATATATATATATATTTTTTTTTTTTTTT
>NW_015548285.1:234605-248402 GCF_001515605.1 Sinocyclocheilus anshuiensis
TATATATTATTTAGCTTTATATTTATTTCAGTAAATCAGTTATTTCATATATGTGTGTGTGTGTGTGACCTTGCACCACAAAACCAGTCATAAGGGTCAATTATGTATGAATAAATAAGCTTTCCATTGATGTATGGTTTGTTACAATATTTGGCCGAGATACAGCTATTTGAAAATCTGGAATCTGAGGGTACAAAAAAATCGAGATATGATAAAAAGAAAACAATTATTAACATTTTATTTATTTATTTATTTAATCCACATACTGTTTAAAAATAGGCAGTATACCGAATAAACTGAGGAATCTCACGTGTAAAGCTCATAAGCATTGCTGATGATCTCTTTATGTCTATTTTACGTCCTTCAGAGAAGATCATTGAATGGGGAAATTTGCCAAATATCTTCATGGAACATGATCTTTAACTTAATATCCTAATGATTTTTTGCATAAAAGAAAAATCGATCATTTTGACCCATACAATGTACTTTTGGCTATTGCTACAAATATACCCCAGCGACTTAAGACTGCTTGCTGGGTCACATATACATACATATACATATAAACTAATAATACAAAACAAAAACTAATAAAATTGTCGAAATTAAAGTTACTAAAATATAAACTAAAATCTAAATAAAAAAATTAATATATAAAAATAAAGCCTAATTCTAAATATTAATAAATACTGTAATACTTTACTATAATAGATTCAAACAACTATAATATAATACATATTCTAATATAAAATACTAAATATCACTGACCTGTACACAATTCAGTTCATTGCTCTTGCTCTATTAAAATGACTAAAAGTGACAAATAAAAATTAGATAAAAAAAAAATCTTTAAAAAATTACAAAAAACATTACATAATTACAAAACTTAAAATGAGAACTGATCAAATAAAAATAAAAGCTAATTCTAAATATGAATAAATACTATAATAGTGTACTATAATAATTATAAAAACTATAATATAAATCATACTAAATAACAATGACCTGCACTCAGTTCAGTTCACTGCTCTTTATGACTCTCTGAAGTTGCTTTCTATTGTATTGTATATGTATATGTATATGTATATGTATTGTATATGTCTTCTCTTTCTCTGTTTTCTCAGTGATGTGAGCAAACATGCCAACGTGACGGTGACGGAGCACTTCATCCCCACGATAGCGGGCAAGAGGAAGCTGGTGGCGTCTCTGGACTGCAGACAGCTGACGCAGGTGCACGGCTGCCATACACGCAGTATCAGAATCAGCTGGTGGATCAGGCCGCGCTCATGCTGACTCTGTCTGGACGGGTCAGTGAGACCCAGCAGGTTTTGGCCAATCAGACCAGCTTTAGGCTCCGAACGCCTGATCTCAACATTGAGGTGAGACTTCCAGAACCCTCAGCTGCATGCTTTTTACCACTGTGCAGTTCATTTGACCACAATACTGGTTTTGCTGAATGTTTTGCTCCATGTCAAAACAGAGAGGGTTTGTAAATATCCTCAATTTCTTGTTGTAGCCTATGGGAGAGGCATATGTGGGCAAGGAGATGTCCGCGAAGATCACATTCACAAATCCTCTGCCTTGTACTCTGCGTAATGTGGTCATCCGAGTGGAAGGACTGGGGCTGAGAGACCTCCATCCCATCAGAGTCGGGTAAGAGCCTCACAGTCATCCTGAGCGGAATGTGTGCAGGGTTCCTCTCAGAATTCTACCATTTGGAAACAATCCTGAAGGATCCTAATGGGAATTTCTTACATAATCAAAACACAACATAAAATCTAGATCCCAAAGCACAAAGTTCCCAACAGGACTGTTATGATTATGGACTGGAAAAAATGGCCCTGTAGGATATTTTTAAATACAATTATTTAAAACTGCTAAAGCGCTCTCTATGATTTCCCTTTTCCAATACCATACAATACAAGTGGAGTTTTGTTGAATGTTGCACAATATCTAATAGGAAAATAATAAAATAAATAGTTGTTTGATTAGTTCATATAAAATAGTGAATATAAATATAATATAAAATAGTTGTTTAAAATGTAAAAATTAGATGAAAAACCTAATATTCAAAAACTTAAATTGAAATTAATTGTAAATGACAAAAGTTGCTTTGGTGACAAACTGAAATAAAAGAGTTGAAACTGAAGTACTAAAATTACTAAACAATATATATATATATGCACTCAGTTCAGTTCACTGCTCTTTATGACTCTCTGAAGTTGCTTTCTATTGTATTGTATATGTATATGTATATGTATATGTATTGTATATGTCTTCTCTTTCTCTGTTTTCTCAGTGATGTGAGCAAACATGCCAACGTGACGGTGACGGAGCACTTCATCCCCACGATAGCGGGCAAGAGGAAGCTGGTGGCGTCTCTGGACTGCAGACAGCTGACGCAGGTGCACGGCGTGGCCGACATCGATGTTCACGAGAGCCAGTGAATTCAGTTATCATTATCAGTAACTGCACAGATAAGTAGTTTACGCTGAGCAATATGGTTATTTCTACAGTCAGACATCTTAAAGAAATAACCCTCTTTTTCACATACAATCGTTCCTACTGTATGCCCCTAATTTGAAGTTTGTTTTTATTTCATTTTCGACATTATTTATTTAAAATACTGTATTGCTTTGCTTTATTGTGTCTATTAACTGTTACTTTAGTTTAGTTGATCAAATGGTTCTGTTCACCACTGAAAAAGTAAGCTGATATATTAACGTGTATTCAAATTTTATTTAATGACTGATAATCTAAAAAAATATATATATATTTTATTGTGGATAAACACATGTAGATTATGCATTTCATTTCTATGCACCTGTAGCGCCTTATATTGCATACTGTTCACAATGATGACTATTATGGACTCATAATAATAGAATGTGCCTTCGAGTAAATTATTAATATTAATAATGATTTCATATCGAGCTGCATTGGGGTCTGATGCATAATTCTGTTGTATCCTCACATAATTTTGCTATTACAAAGACTGCAAACCTTCAACTATGAAAACATATGAAGACACTTACACTTTATGGCATATTAGGTTTTTATGAAGGAGATAAAAGTAGTTTATGTTTGTTTGTATTATTAATATAATGTATTTTTTTTTCTTAAAAAAATAACATTTTATTTACACCATTCTGTTTTCTGTGGTAGTTTTTTTTGAAGATGTGTCTTTCATCTGCTTGACAAGACGAGACTTGTGTGTTTGATTTGGAAAGACGAAGTAAAAAAACTCCCTTGTGTTTGGATTGGAACAAATGTCATCTGTGATGAGATGAACCTGTTGAAGAAGTTTATTGAACAATCTGCTCACACCAATCAGCTGTGCCTCAATTTAGAGTGTTGCTGCATTTCAAATTGTTTACCACAAATTCATCCATTCATGGATAACATAGTGTTGAGTATATATAAATAATATTTATTTATAAATTCTTTCCCTTTTCTGCATTGCACACCTGCTCTTACTTGTTTCTTAGTGTGATTTAAATAAATAAATAATACATATGTTTGTAATGTTACAGTCTATGGTAATGCATAGCAGCATACTATTTATACTATTTTTGCAGTATGGAATCTATGGGCTGTGTATTTTCTGTATTTACCTGTTCTGAATGTCCTACTACATCTGTCAAGATGTGCAGTATACAAGAAAAAAACACTGCAGATTATATGTGGTGTCTCACACTGAAATGCATTTGATACTTTCCATTTCTAGTATGAACAAGTCAGAAACATGGTCAGGTATTTTTTTAAATATTGAACCATTTTATATAGATTAGACTGCCATGTTGGCACAAAATTGGATTAAGAAAAAAAAAACATTTGTGATGTAGCAATGCTACTAGCATAGTATACTGTTTGAAACATTTATTGTTGCATACGGCATACTGTTTCATGCCATTTTAACAATAGTAGGGATTATACTGTATACAGTAAGTATGCAACGAATTGTTCCTTTATTCTATGATGAAATCAGTTGCATAATCTCCTCAAAAAGCAAAATGCTGCATCTAGCGCTTCGTACTGTTACTTAATTATAATCACAAGAGGAATGAGAACAGCTCCCAGAAACAAAATAGGGTTCTGCACAGATTACGTATTTTATTGGGCCCAAACAGAAATTATTTAGCATTTCAACACTAGGGTCTATTAAAACAAGATCAGGATATTTTCACGTTTATTCTAATCTATGCCATACTATACACCAGTAACGCACCACTCCTGATTTATTTCAAGCTTTTATGCTAACAAGTGGCTTAAAGGGATAGTTCATCCAAAAATGAAAATTTGATGTTTATCTGTGCCGTGCCGATGCCGTGCGTGCGCTCAAGGCAGTTGGACATAGTGGTGTATTAGAGGTAAAAAATGATATAAATACTGTTCGGTTTCTCGCACAAACCGATCGTTTCGTGTCTTAGGACATCAATGTGTCGTCATGAGCCGCAGGGTTTAATTTGGATTTGTCTGTGCATGTTTTTTTTACTCTCATAGATTTTGTTACCATTGCCATGCATTATACGACTGATAGACTGCAACGGCTGGAGTTAAAAATCATCATTTGTGTTCTACTGAAGAAACAAAGTCACCTACATCTTGGATGCCCTGGGGGTAAGCTGATAAACATCAAATTTTCATTTTTGGGTGAACTATCCCTTTAATGGGCAATGGTATGACTGGAGAGGTTGTCAGAGACACGCCGAACAGGTAAACTCTTCTACTCACTAGTCCGCTTTTACAGCCTCATTTGCGTTTATGATCACGCTCTTGCAAACTAGTCTATTTCTAACTCAAACTTACATGGAAAAAGTTAAAGTCACGTGATCGTGGTGCAGTTACGCTTTCAGGATTCACAAAAGTTGTTCTTTTTTAAAGATTGTCATGATAAACAACATTTAAAGGGACAGTTCACCCAAAAAAGTTAAAATTCTGTCATTAATTACTCACCCTCATGTCGTTCCAAACCCAGACCTTCGTTCGTTTTCTGAACGCAAATTAAGATATTTTTCATTAAATCTGAGCGCTTTCTGACCCTCCATAAACAGCAACACAACTGCAATGTTTCCAGGTCCAGAAACGTAGCATGGACATCGGTAAAACAGTCCATGTGACATCAGGGGTTTAACCGTAATTTTACAAAGCTACGAGAATATTTTGTGTGCGCAAAGAAAGCAAAAATTCCTCCTCCTGCTGTCTGCAGCAGTGCGCCACCATTGTGGAAAGAGTACCACGACGCATGCGCAATGTGCATGGCGCTGCTGCTTACCTACACTTATGCAACAGCAAGCGCATGCCTTGTTTACATGAAGCAGAAGCAAGCGCATGCGTTGTGATATTCTTTCCACATGGACTATTTTACCGATGTCCTTGCTACGTTTCTGGAACTGGGAGCATTACAGTTGTGTTGCTGTCTATGGAGGGTCAGAGAGCTCTCAGATTTAATCAAAAATATCTTAAATTGTGTTCCGAAGATGAACGAAGGTCTTACAGGTTTGGAACAAAAACAGGGTGAGAAATTAATGACAGAATTTTCATTTTTGGGTGAACTAACCCTTTAAGAATCACAAACTTGTGTTGGTCACCGAGCATATTTTCTGCAATAATCCAAAAATCCTTTTGGGTTTGTGTCGAGGGAACCAAGGAGATGTGTATATATACATAAAATATACATAAAAGTGTATTTACATATAACAGTGTTGGGGAAAGTTACTTTTAAAAGTAATGCATTACAATATTGCGTTACTCCCTAAAAAAGTAACTAATTGCATTACTTAGTTACTTTTTATGGAAAGTAATGCGTTACGTTACTTTTGCGTTACTTTTTCTCATTTGGGCTGGGCTTGCTAATTTGTTTTTAATGTAAAAATTTCTATTTTTGGCAAATGTAAAGGCCCTTTCACACCAAAAGTGAAACGAATACATTTCATCTCAATACATCTCATACATACATCTCAGCCATTCTGGATTGCATGAAGCATAGAATGCAGGAGAAGAAAGTTCAACACTCTTCAGCAATGAAACAAAAAGAAAGAAAAACATATGTCATTTTTGCTTATTAATATGGCTGAATTGGATCATCGAAAGTCGGCAGCAAAGATATTGATTAATAAAATGTGATTAAATGCATAAAAGATATTTGTGTTATTTAATACATTTAATTATTGCAGGTTTGCATTGCACTGTTTTCATTCATTTTGAGGAATACTGAATCTGTTTTTGTGCAAGTGAGATGAGTAAATGCACGTTGACATTTAGTCTAGAACTACAGTAACATTTTGTTCACACAGCGCCTCTGCACTTACTCCCGATTTCTCTCAACATGGGGACAGGAGAGTTGTCAGTCAATGAATGGGAAAACAAAGTAACTGGAGTTACTTATTTGAAAAAGTAACTCAGATATTTTATTGTAAATTAAAAAGTAATGCGTTACTTTACTAGTTACTTGAAAAAAGTAATCTGATTACGTAACTCGTGTTACTTGTAATGCGTTACCCCCAACACTGCATATATACATAAAAATAACCACTGCAGAAGTATATATAGTATATAAGTCTATAAAGAAAAACAAATGCAGACACATCTTATTAAAGGTATAGCAATGTATTAAGATATGGACATTATAAAAACAGACAATCCTTTATAATGCTAACTGAATTATTAAACATCTCTTCTTTTAGTCAATATGACTGTCCAAACATTGTCAGTGCATTCATGACACAGGTTTAACAGGTAGGATGATTTTCTCAGTCCACGATTGTAAAGAAATCTGAATAAAATATAGGTTAGAAAATACAAACACAACCAGCTTCCATTAAATCATGCAGTACAATCACAGAGCCTTTCCACATTAAAGGCCACAAATAGTAAATTCAGAATATGAAGCGACAAGGTCTGAGAACATCTTTGCCTTTAAAGGTTTCTATTAACCTGATCCCACAAACCCAGGAGGACAGACCTTTCAAAAATACAAATGCCCACACCTACAAACCAACGTGCATCTTATTTAGTCTACAGTATTACAAATACTCTCAACCACTCGGTTGAACTCTTCAGGCTGGTCGGCGTAGACGTGATGGGAAGCATCTTCGATCAGCTGTACAGAGAAAAGTCAGAGATTTTTAGTCATTTTTAATATTTCTGATATCTACAGTGAATTTAAAAAGTGTCCTGCATTGCAAACGCAATCATTTCTCACCATGACGCTGGTGGGGCTTTTGCCTCTGATCTGAGTGACTATGTTTCCAGTAGATGAGTCCACCCAGGACGACGCGCCGTACAGCATGCTGACGGGCATCGACGGGGGCAGCAGAAGAACACGCTGAACCATCGGCCTCTTGGCCCAGCCGAGAGACTCAGACATGGCTTTGAAGCCCACCTCACCACTGAGAGGAAAAGACAATTATATATATACAGTTTCTTCTGCATCTTTAGGAGAATGCATGTGTAGAAAGACTGTACCTGGGGTCCTGAGCGTTACAGTGGTAAATGTACTGCGTCATGGTGTCGTCATCAAACAGATCCTCAAACTTCCTCTTGAAGTCGGGACGGAAACGGTTTACCAGCCCTGGACCTGCATGAACACATGATGTCTTGAATAACAGATTATGAACATCAACTTGAATCAAAGCAAATCTTCACTTGCTCGTGTCCCAAAACCTAGTAAGCTGCCTACATAGACAGCATTTTAAAGCTTTAAAAAGGTAAGCAGCATTAGATACCTAGTTTTGTTCAAATCAAGTCTAAGGCATAATCCCATGTAAGATTTATGAAGAAGTCAATCCCATAATGCACTGCAACAGTGAAAAAGATGTCAGAAAAAGCTAGAAAAATGTGTGTCAATTTTAATTACAAATCAGAATATTTTACTATTTTTAAAGTTACGCATTTTTATGCTTATTATAGAGCAGTGGTTCTCAATATATATTACAATTTTTAATATATATTTAATTAATTTATATAAAATTTTGTCAAGCTCTAAAATATATCAGGTAGAAAATGCTACATGTAAGTAAAAAACAGTAATCACAATCTAGAAAAGACAAAGACATTCTTAAATTCATTATTAATAAAAGATGTAAACCATATTATTTCAATTCTATTTTTTATAATGAATAATTATTATTAAAAAAAATTCTGAAACTAATTTATATACATTTTCCCCAAACTCTTAAATATTTTATCAGGTAGAAAATGCTATTCGTGAGTAAAAATAACTAGAAGAAACTTTCATTGTTAATAAGTGTAAGCCATTAAGAACATTCCATTATTAGAATTATGGAATTTATTATTTATGATTTTACTATACTGACAACTCCTAGTTTTTTAAATGAAAAGATTAAAATGAGCAGCCTTGTCATTATAGCAGAAGCATCAGAAATCTTTGACAATGCAGCTTAGCTTAGCTTTACTGATGAAGGCTATTGAAATCAGTAGTGAAATCAAGCGTAGCGTTAGTTCTGGCAGGTCACGTTAGTCAAGCTCGCATCAGCTGACTCTCAGCTGATCCCCATCTACCTATAGGAATACGACACCTATCTAAGCATTCATATATAGGGTCCCTCAGTATTATCAGCAGTTTTCGTATTGCTCAATAGCTAATTACCCTCCTCCATCCCCAGCTCCTCCTCTGTCAGTCAGGATTCAGCCTTCTGATTCTCCTTGAATCAGACTAATTCTAAAATGTGTACATAAAATGATTGAACTTTAACGATATCTGCAATACATTTATGTTAGTTCTGTTCTGTTTACCCTGGGGGGTTATTGCTGCTCTCCCTGCTCTCATCCATGCTAGGCTGCATGTATGCGCAGGGAGTTCTTGCCCAGAACGGAACCATACCGCCAATCCAAACTGTACGCTAATTGTCAATCATATTTGATGATAGTGGTCCTGACAAAATTGCATGTCCTGTGCACTTCATGTGAGGAGCAAAGCTTATGAAAATTGCTCCAGATCAGTAAAATATGAGGTTACATTTCAGTTAGTGTGCTAGTCAATGGACAGTAACTCCTTATACTCACCCCAGGGTCCGGCTGCTCTGATAACAGCCAGCGGATTGAAGAAGCTGAACACTGACGCCAGAGCTTTCACCCAGCGAGGCAGCGAGACCCTTTTAACCTCTGACCCTTGACCTCCTGACCCCTGTAACTGAGGCTGAGGTCGCTCAGGGAAACCCCACGCGTCCACCAGGATGAGGTGACTGACTCTAGTGCACAAAACACAACTGCTGTCAAGGTCGTGTCGTTCATTATATTAACAATTATAACATCCTCCACAAAGTCTGACAACCAAAATGTCAGAATTCTTTTGTGTTCATTTTGAACAATATACTGTATTTACTCTTTCTTATTTTAAAACCTATAGAGTTAATTTGATGAAATATTTTTTTATTTCATAGTGTGCTTGTACAATATTTCTTTAAAATTACTTAGATTTTTGTGTTTTTGATTTTATGTTGTTTTATTTATATTTATTTCATTAACATTTATACATTTAGCAGACATTTTCAACCAACAGAGTAACATAAGCAATTCAGCAAACATTTTCTTTTCTTTTACAATTTTATTTTATTTTATATTTTGTATGATCTGTTTTGCATTTACATTTTGCTTTTATATTTTGGTTTACTTTTGCAAAAACATCCTTTTTAACCTTTTTTTGACTCATTATTTGCTCAGACTGCCAAAAGTTGGTATTTTTAAACAAAATTTGATAATGCATGACATAAATTAAACATTTAAATATTTTATAGCAATTAAAAAAGGATCAGTAAACATTCTACCTCATTCTTTTGTGTTCCATGAAATAAGTTCCCTTTTTTTTTTTTTTTGATTTTAAATGAACTATAGCTCAGTAAATGACAGCTGCTGTTATAAACTATTGCAATTTATTGTACTATAATTTATAAGCTTTTTTGTACCTTTCTGGATATTGGATTGTATAGGATGTTGCTAGGTAACCACCCAGGCTGTGGCCCAATAGGATCATGCGCTCCAGCCCCAGTGATTGTCTCCACTGCTCTATGGAAGTAATAAACTGCTCCTCAGCCAATGAGGCATCAGACGGGAACGAGGGGCGAGAGCTGCGACCGAAGCCCAGCAGGTCAAAGGCGTAGACAGTTCGAGAGCAACTCAAAGCATCCAGGTTACGGATCCAGAGACCGACGCCCCCTCCAAACCCATGGACCATCACTAGGGGCGTGGCTATAGAGAGACAGGGACACGGTATGGGTCAGACAATATCTAACTGTGCAAAATACTTTTACAATCAGCCACTGTAGAAGAGGAATAGAAACTCTACCTTGGTCTTTATGTTTGCGGGCTGATTTGTTGGTGACTTTAAGGGTCCATATTCTGTTTTGATTTGGCAATGTCACAAATCTGGACCATACGTCATTCTGGAGACCTGAACAACAGGCAGAATATTTTGGGATAAAAATGAATTAAAATATTGTAATGAAATAAAAAAAATATTTAAATAAAATGCAATCTCAATAAATATAATATTATGAATAATACGGTTACACTTTATTTGAAGGTGTCCTGGTTACAGTGTAATTATACATTTAAGTACTGAGTAATATTAACTACATGTACTTACTATATGGTTAGGGTTAGGATTAGGGTTACTTGCATGTAATTATGCATAATTTATTGTTATTATAATAAGTAAGTACATGTAACGTGTAACAAGGACACCTTAAATTAAAGTGTTACCAAATAATAGAATAGGGCATTATAATATGTGATCCTGGAGCACAAAACCAGTCTTAAGTCGCTGGGGTATATTTGTAGCAATAGCCATAAATACATTGTATGGGGGTCAAAATTATAGATTTTTCTTTTATGCCACAAAAAAAAATCATTAGGATATTAAGTAAAGATCATGTTCCATGAAGATATTTTGTAAATGTCCTACCGTAAATATATCAAAACTTCAGTTTTGATTAGTAATATGCATTGCTAAGAACTTCATTTGGACAGCTTTAAAGGTGATTTTCTCAATATTTTGATTTTTTTGCACCCTCAAATTCCAGATATTCAAATAGTTGTATCTCGGCCAAATATTATCCCATCATAACAAACCATAAATCAATGGAAAGCTTATTTATTCAGCTTTCAGATGACGTATACATCTCAATTTCGAAAAATTGACACTTAAGACTGGTTTTGTGGTCCAGGGTCACATATTATAATTGGACACATTTTCTAAATATTAAAAGGGGACAGTGAGGATCTTACAGGCAAGAATTTTAGCTTCGGCACTTTTCAATAACGACATGGATGTTGGTCTCCAAGAGGGCCACCAAGACCAGTTCCCAGAGGTCTGTCTGAAGAAAAAGAGAAAAATATTAAGTCAGTGAATGGATGAGAGCAGTAGGACTATGAGACTGTCCATGTCATTGGTCTTTGTACATACAGCGTTACGTCATCTGCCTTTACACACAGTACAAGCCTGTCACCTGCTGGCAATAAAACCAGTATCAATAATGCTTTGAGGGCATAATTCATATGCAAGCACACAAAGGAAATATAGTGTTTTAAATAAAGAGTTAAGTAATGTTAGGAGCATCGCTTTATTATAAAATGTAAAAAAACTAAATGTTATTTATGGTCTGTCCCATACTCTATGTGAATCAAAGTTAACATCAGCACTAAAACATACATTTTAGTCTTAAATTTAAAAATGAATACTCTAATAAGCAATAATAAGACAGAAAATGTAAGTTAAGGAGAATCACTTTATTATAAAATACATTTTTATTTATGTAGGTACTGTACACCATGTATTTGGAAGTTGGCATTAGCATTTAAATGTAAATTTTAGTCTTAAATTTATAAGCAATAACAAGACAGAAAAGTTGAGATGTAATTTATTTAAAAAAAGATATATATATTTTTTCATTTATGCTCCGTACTGTACATGATATGAATAAAAGGTACAATTAATCTACAATTAATCAATTAATCTGAAATGAGATATAAGACAAAAAAAAAGTTAAATGTTAATTATGTTGGTAGCATCACTTTATTATAACATAATATTTTATTTATGAACTGTATTGTACGCCATATGAATGGAACTTGCCTTTGGCATTTAAATCAACATTTTAATCTTACATTTAAAAATTAACACTCCTATAAGGAATAATAACACAGAAACGTTAAGTTGTAAATTATTGGAAGTGTTATTTAGTTCAAAAACCGAGCCATAACTATAGTGAGTGATGTAACAGCTCAGCATGACTTGGCATAACGTTATGAGATCACCCTGAACAAATCATGACAGACCAAGTATGAATTCATCTATTACTTTATTTCAATCACTCACTGCAGGGATTCTGAAAGAGTCGCATGTTAAACATACAGTGTGTTTCATAATAATAGGAAACTTCATGTTACATGAGCGACTCGCATCTCAAGAGTGTATTATGATTGTATATTCAAATACGGTACTCACTCTGTGTCAGTCCCGTCTTGCATTGCGGCGTTTGCAGGAGACATTAGTATGAAACATAACACAGGACAGAACCACAAGAACAGACTGGCATAGATGTTTGTATTCACTACCGGAACTGCCACACAGACCGTCACTTTAAAGCCCGTGTTGTGTTTATGTGTTGTAACGCTGACGTCTGCGCCTTTAAAGGAGCCGCGCCACAGAAATAACAGAAGTGGGTAAAATGCCATGAAACAAGTCTTATCTTAATTTGTGAATATATTTATAATTAAATGTTGACGTTTCAAACCGTCAGTGTACTAATAAGGTGATAAGGAATCATCTTTGCTTTGATTTTATTGCGTAATTATGTTTAGGAAAAAAAATACCTGAATACATTATGAATTTGAGAATTAAAAACAATACTTCGTTTGTTTCACAGTTGTCTCCGGTTGTTCTGAGTGGATTTGTAAAATTACTCTGGGAGAAAATTAGGATGTTTGGTTAGGATTAGTTGAATTGATTTGCATTGAACACGAACGCTTTACGCTTCACGAGCACCGGAACTAAAATGCACCTGCCGTTCCAGCGGGGACCGTTTAGAGGACGCACATCGGTCTCTTTCTTACACGTCATTCGTCTCCTCGCTGCTTGATTTCCAGGGTGTCTGTGCACAATTCCTGCAGAAACCATGTCTAATTCGGTGTTTTCAGTTATATCGCGTTTTGTGGAGGAGTACAGGAGCAGCACACCGAATAAGCTGAAGGTGATCGACGCGTATCTGCTGTACATTCTGCTGACCGGAGTGTTCCAGTTCCTGTACTGTGTGCTGGTGGGAACGTTTCCCTTCAACAGCTTCTTATCTGGATTCATTGCGTGTGTGGGATCCTTCATACTGGCTGGTATTAACACTTATTTAATAATATAAGACAAGAACCAAAAGTTATTTCGTTTTGGTGGTAGTATACTTGTCAAATGTATATATTCCCAAACTCCACTTATAATGTCTGTAAGGGCTTCATGGACCTTAAAAGGCAAATAATAATGTTGGTGGTGTTTTTTAACTGTATCGTTAAGATTTTGGAATACATAATGTATGACATTTAATGTGTTCTCTCTCTCTCTCTCTCTCTCTCTCTCTCTCTCTCTCTCTCTCTCTCTCTCTCTCTCTCTCTCTCTCTCTCTCTCTCTCTCTCTCTCTCTCTCTCTCTCTCTCTCTCTCTCTCTCTCTCTCTCTCTCTCTCTCTCTCTCTCTCTCTCTCTCTCTCTCTCTCTCTCTCTCTCTCTCTCTCTCTCTCTCTCTCTCTATATATATATATATATATATATATATATATATATATCTCACACACACA
>NW_015548285.1:249957-254463 GCF_001515605.1 Sinocyclocheilus anshuiensis
ATTTATTTCTGTGATGCAAAGCTGAATTTCCAGCATCATTACTCAAGTCTTTAGTGTCACATGATCCTAAAGAAATCATTCTAATATGCTGATTTGTTATCATTGTTGAAACTGTTGTGCTGCTTAATATTTTTTTGGAACCTGTATTACTTTTTTTCAGGATTCTTTGATGAATAACAAGTTAAAAAGAAGAGCATTTATTTAAAATATAATTTTTTTCGAACAATATACACAACAGTTCAAAAGTTTGGGGTTTTTGAAAGAAATTAAAACTTTTATTCAGCAAGGATGTGTTTAATTGTTAAGAAGTGGTAGCAAAGATTTATATTGTTAGAAAATATGTATATTTTGAATAAATGCAGTTCTTTTTAACTTTTTATTCATCAAAGAATCCTGAAAAAAGTATCGCAGTTTCCAAAAAAATATTTGGCAGCACAACTGGCCTTCCAAAAGAGGACACGACTAGAAATCAGTGGTTAAGTTGTATTTACAACACTGTTCCAGAACAGTTCAACCAAATATTCAGATGTGTGCATTGCATTTTACGGAGGACAAGGACTGTTTCCTGGGAGAGTAGCCTATAATGCCGGTGTTCCAGTGAATTCAGTTCCCCTGCTTCCCCTGCGGCGCGCATGCTGACCATACAGTCTATGATGCTGACAAATAATGCTGACTCACAGCCTGTAAGTACGTTTTCATATTTAAAGGGGCGGGGCATAGAGGAGAAACAATAATGTACAGTATGTGGAAAATGTGTTTTTTGAACCTTAAACCGCATAAACACATTTCATTACACCAGATACACAAAATAATGTTCTTTTTAGCAACGTCGTATGACCCCTTTAACATTCATTGCTTTATTCCGCATTTTGTGTTCATGTTCCTTCAAGATAAAGCTGTCAATTGCCATGAATTTAGAGATCTGTAAAACCATCATCACCATCAGATGGCTAGTTTTAATCCCTGCAAAAGACACGTTTATTTGAATAATTAGTGATTCAATATATATCACCAAAGCCAATATATCAGCAAATATTTGGCATTTTTAAATGATCAGCATTGGCCGATTAGTTTTTTTCTGTTTGGATTTAATTTTCTGTTTTGGCACTGGAAGCAGCTTTTTTTAAATTTTTTTTAATTTTTTTTAATTTTTTATTTTTTTCATTGCTAGAAATGTCACATCTGATTATCTTTAAATCTTACTTCTAAAGCCGATATATCACTTTGCGCTGTATCCAGTTTGCAAGTCACTGTGTGCTGTGTGTAAAACTTGCTCTGTATTTCAGAAGATATGTTTTCCAGTGTTCATTACTATGATACTGTAGGATTACACAGTCAAGAAGTTGCAAAAGACAGATTTTTTTAATGAAGTATTTTTTTCATGTTGATTAATTTTACAATTAATTATTTCTAATTTAGTAAATGGAAAATAATTCTGTTTCATTGCATCACTTGTTATGGCCATCAATAACATAAGTGTCGGTCAAGCACTATACATAATACTTTGCAAAATTATTGTCTTTTAGATATTGTCATCTACAACCATGATGGGATTAATTACTGGAGCATTAGGAAGACCGAAAACACAACACCCCAAATATTTTTTTTATTGTCTCTAAATGTATTTTCTATAACTTGTTTTCTCAAGATTAACTAATCTGGTATTTTACAACCAGCTCTGAATCTTGTTTGATTTTCACAGATATGAAGACCAAATGCTGCTCAAGTACAGAACAACTACAAACAAACACAACTGTCTGCAGAGCTCTCAATGTTAATATATGTTTTGACAGAATTGTCATTTATGATAAGTTCTTGTCTTGTTCCTTCATTTTTCTACTTTTGTAAAACTCTGGAAGTTGTTGAAACAAATTAAATGCCTTTAAAATCAATTCAGTGGTCCTGTGGTGTTTTTATTGTTACAAATCTAGGTAATAACATAAGAAGTAAATCTTTGTGTTTGAGATGTATTTAAAATATATATAATTAGTAATAAATGTAACATTGAAAAACTATATTTTATTTTATTTTAAATGAAAGCAGAAGCCACAGTCAGGCCACAGTCTCTATTTATTAATATTGCGCTGAACACAATTGCAGTGTGGAGCACAAATGGTTAAAACAAGCTCCCACATCTGGACATAGTTTAGGGCAGAAGGAAGTGAGAGTGAACGCAGAAATATTCCTTCTCACAACAGCTGTCTTTAAGAAAGAGGGACTGTGTCACACTCAACCTCAGCGATGACTCTTCTGTTACTTCTAATCATTTTTCTTCTGCCAGGTGAGCTTTCATCATTCTTTTTTTGCAAAAATAGCTTCAGCTATTTAAAGGCATTTGTCAAAGCTGTGTTTATGGGAGTTTACAAAGACAATCCACAGCTAAAATTGGTAATGCGTTAAAACATCCACTCTTCTGAACAATATATTGAACTGTTTGCAGTTTTAAAACTTGGAATGTAAGTGTTTCTAGCAGTAGCTAAGATGAGTTTTCATAGGAAGAAAAACACTGTGACCTAAATTCCTCAATGTACTTTAGAGTGCCTTCTATTAACTCAACCTTTCCAAACACATGTTTTTAAGTTCTTCGTTTTCAAAAGAGTCATTAGAATATACATGTGAAAATATCATGTTTTTGTTATTTGGCTTTTTCTGCTTGATTGTTGTTTGTTGGAGACTGATGGACAATAACGGATGGATGTTCTGAATTTCATTCGTTAAATGAAAAACTGGAAATAAATAAAATGGCAGTGAAAACAGGCCTGTTGGCCACAGTAACGCAGTCGGCCATTTCATGCACAAACACATTGTTTCATTTTCAATAATTTCAATAAGCAAAACATCTATGAGTTTTAGCTTATAAAGACAACATTTAAATTGTGATAAAGGTGTTGTGACTATTTACTGTTTTACTTTTATTTTGTTTTATTTCTTTTCTTTTTTTGCTATTATGAGTGTAAATGAAACCAGAAGCATTCTGGCGTTATGATTAATGTTATAATGAACAAATTAATTTTTTTCCAGGCAGTGTGTAATCCTCCCTTGCCAAAACAAACAAATAAATAAAAGTTGATCGCTGGAGACTTAATTTTTTTAGGCCAAGAAAAACAATTATAACTGAAGTTATGATATATTTGTATTTCAGTATATGTTTGAATGCTACAGAACTGATAACCATGGAGCTCACTGTTACATTTTATTGCTGTTTATGTATACGGTGTATCAGAATTTCCAATATGGTTATGTTTTCTTTTTTCCTTTATATTCATATTACTACATTATGTTACTCATAGCCTATACTCACTCAAGTAGGCTGTTATGCATTTATATTCATAATTCTAGTTGTAGGCCTACTCATATTCCATTGTATATTTCCTTCATTTGACATATAAAGGTAGGCTACATTATGTTATGTTCAAGTGATGTTTGGACAGGATGTTGGAAATGTATTCTCTGCTAAATATTTTATATGCAAGGATGTTTGCTAAATCTGTCTCCTATTTTCGTGATACTAAAAGTTATTTTCCAAGAGCCGGTATTTGCAAGATGATTGCTTAATTCTGTTGTTTCTGCTTAAAGGATGTAAAACCACAATCCACGCCTCCAGTATAATAATAGTGTTAATCGTTAAATCTACTAGAGTGCATATTGAAGTGCTCTGTATCTTTCAGGTAGTCACTGCACAGTGAGCACTGTAGGAGATGTGTCTGTGCTGGAGGGTGGGTCCATCACTGTCCCGTGTCACTATAACCCGCAGTACATCAGTCACGTGAAGTACTGGTGTCAGGGCCGGATGAGGGAGTTCTGCACGAGCCTCGCGCGCACCGATGACCCGGATTCAGCCCCTAACGGGAAGGGAGTGGTGACGATCGCGGATGACCCCACTCAGCACGTGTTCACCGTCAGCATGCGCGACCTGACGGAGGAGGACTCGGGCTGGTACTGGTGCGGGGTGGAGCTCGGGGGAATGTGGGTGTCTGACAGCACTGCCTCCCTTCATATCAGCGTCATTCAAGGTAAGGGGGATATATATATATTTGATCCCCTGCTGATTTTGTAAGTTTGCCCATTTGCAAAGAAATGAAGGGTCTGTCATTTTTATGATAGGTTTATTTTAACAGATAGAGACAGAATATCAACCAAAAAATCCAGAAAAAAAAACATTACATAAAGGTTAGAAATTGATTTGCATTTCAGTGAGTGAAATAAGTATTTGATCCCCAAGCAAAACGTGATTTAGTACTTGGTGCAGAAACCCTTGTTGGCAAGGACAGAGGTAAGATGTTTTTAGTAGTTGGTCACCAGGTTTGCACACATCTCAGGAGAGATTTTGATTCACTCCTCTTTACAGATCCTCTCTAAATCCTTAAGGTTTCTTGGCTGTCGTTTGACAACTCGAAGTTTCAGCTCCCTCCACAGATTTTCTATAGGATTGAAGTCTGGAGACTGGCTAGGCCACTCCATGACCTTAATGTGCTTCTTCTTGAGCCACTCCTTTGTTGCCTTGGT
>NW_015548285.1:254728-267541 GCF_001515605.1 Sinocyclocheilus anshuiensis
AAACACGGCGAGTCGAGTTAATGCCAAAGAGCTCAATTTTGGTCTCACCTTACTACAGCACTTTCTCCCAAGCCTTCTCTGAATCATTTAGATGTTCTTTGGCAAACTTTAAACAGGCCTGTACATGTGCCTCCTTGAGCAGGGGGACCTTGTGGGCACTGCAGGATGCCTTTCGCACCTCAGGAACCTTTTCATAGTACCAGAAATAATTTGCCGTACCATGCAGTGGAAAAGCGCCATTATACACCTAATGAGCTGGCATTAGGAGTAACTTCTTAAAGTGGCAGTACTAATCTGTGTTCCACATGGGCACATAACCAATCTGTGGGAGACAGAATTCTCTGAACGAAAATAATTTATTAATTGGCAAAGGAAACAATAGTAAAAACATGCTATTGGAGATGCACTAATAAATCTTTCTCAATTACTGATGATTATTTTAATGCTATGGCTATGTGAATTCGACAAAACTTGTCCAGGTCATATTTGTTTTCAAAAGAAAGTACAGTATTTTTAAGAATATTAAGAGCTTTGAATTGTTATTATTATTAATTTCGTGACAATTAAGGACATTTTGCCCCATATGTATTTGTATTACTACAACGCAGAACAATCTAATTCCTACAACTGTAATGTAAAATAAATAAATATTAGTACTTATACTTAAAAAAAAAAAGTATACATTATGCTGGTATTTCTTGTACTTTATTTAATGTATGCTGACTCAAAATTACAAAAAAATGTCATTTTGGAATTTGGTGGAGTAGAGGAATTTTCTGTATTATTGTCTATTTTTTATATAAATGTATAGATTAAATAAATATAATTTTTAAATGTTTTTTATATATTTATAATTGCTTATTTTATTTAATTATAACTAATAATAATATTAATCACTATAAAATATTTTATAATAAAGTATTTTATAAATATTTCATGTATCATGCAAGTATTTCTTGTGCTTCCTGATGTAAAATAATGTAAACTGAGGATTTGGTGGGGGAGTATTATGTATAAAATAAAATAGTATTTTATATTATTATTGTTGTTCTTGTTGTTTTCATGACAATTAAACAAATTTCCCCCCAAATTAAAATATATGTAATATAACGAAATATATATATATCCCCATCCCTTTTGGAATGTGACCATATCTGCTTACATTGTCTGTTAATAATATTGGTGAATATTGGCATTTATTAGTGAAGGTGTTGTAGTGAGTGTGACTGATGGTTGTTGTGCTGCAGGTATGTCAGTGGTGAGCAGTATGCTGAGTGCAGATGAAGGCAGCAGTGTCACTGTTCAATGTCTCTACAGTAAAAACCTCAGGTAACCTACTGTACATCTTTAACAGACTCATCTAAGAAGTGCCAGATATATGAATATCCCATAACCTGCAACGTATTTAACATTAATATATAAAGTGTTTATATGACAGACGTAATAACTTTTTTTTTAGCTGATAGATTTTTCTGATTTAATATTTAAATGCATCATTGCTTTCCCTGCAGGTCCAGTGAGAAGCGGTGGTGTCGCAGTGGGAACTGGAACTCCTGCATGGTGACGGACTCTGAAGGAACATTCAGCAGCAGAAAAGTCTTCATCCATGATGACAGGAACAGCTTGTTCACGGTGACGATACAGCAGCTGGAGATGAGAGACTTGGGCTGGTACTGGTGTGGAGCCGGTCAGCAGCAGGTGGCTGTTCATGTGTCAGTCACAGCACAAACCACAACACGTACGTCACACAGAGACCACAGCTGACACCACAAACTACATTCTTACATAATCAGTAGAAATGTGAGTGGTGTTTACCTGCAAATAAAGAGAAACCTATTGAACACATTATGTAGTTTCTGCCACACTGCATCACTGAACTTTTGCATAGATAAACTCTGCTCATGTTGCATTTGATTTCTGTCCTTATGCCAGTGAGCACAGCGTCTCCCATCCAGAATCTGAAGACAACAGTCAGAAATCCATCTGTAATGAGCTCAAATGACCCTCACAGGTGACCTTCTGCTCTACACCAGCACACTTCTGTATATTCATTTCTCATGAATGGATAAAAACATTTTAGCAGTCAGCTGTGTCATATATAGACAAATATTTTGGTGTTTGACTTAAACATGATGTCTGTTTCAGTCGTCCTGTTTGGGAGTCTCCTCTTGTGGTGTGTGGGGTCGCGCTGCTGGTCATCACTGCATTTTTGGCACTTTGGAAGTTACGGCAACGGTGTAGTAAGTTTCTAAAGTTATTTGTAGTTTTTTACTGTCTTATAAATTCATTGAATTAAAGGATGAGTCATTAGTTACTCATAAACTAGTCTAGAACCATTAAAGTCTCTTTGTTCTTTTTAGATATCTAATAAGCATTTGTTTACCTTTATTTTAACCCTATTTAGCTTTAGAACAAAAATTATGCATTCTGTTTTTTCTGTGCATAATGCTATTTTTCTCCATTTTGCAGAGAAAAAGCAGAAACATCGAGGGACAAATGAAATGAACGATAATCTCACAGTCAGTGCATTTTCTCTGTTACCTTACAGTCAGCATTAAATAAAAAAAATACCCTTTTTATTTTCTTAATGTACATTTCTGTTCTTTTTGTGGAGATATTATTGGTGTACATTGCTCCAAAAAAAAATTGTGGAAAGAGTAAAAATGGAATCTGATTAAGCATTTGAAAGATGTTCATTATTAAATGGAATTCCCCCCCTTTTGTAAGTAGATCACAATTGAATCAGTTCAATTCATGAATGAACCGTTTAATGCCATTTGTGAGCCAACTGAACTGGTTAATTGAAAGAATTGTCTTGAATTCTTCACTTTGAAATAAGGGGAAATTAAATGTAAAACGTGAGATATTATGCTTTTAAGTATAAGTTCAATTTTCCCCAGAATGAAAATACACTGATGCATGTACAGGTGCATCTCAATAAATTAGAATGTCATGGAAAAGTTCCATTTATTTCAGTAATTCAACTCAAATTGTGAAACTCGTGTATTAATAAACCTTTAAATCTTTTAAGCAACTGTATGAAGTTTTGTGTGTTTTTGCGACTTTGGCACCCTCTACAGTTAAGTGAAAGAATTCACTGTCGTAATTACAGCGGAGAGCTGTACACGTGCATTTGTTGCTGCAGTAAAGCAATCCGCTCCTTTTGCGGAATTTCGTACCCCTCCCGCTCATTAAACATACACACTCCCAGAACAGACGTTTGTGAAAGAAAAAGAAAAAGAAGTCATTCGCCATATTAGAAATCAGTGTGCCATCAGAACGATTTTGAAACTAATATTTCAAGGTAAATAAACAGACATATAGATGCTTTAACAAGAAATTACACATGAAGTGCTATGCACAGATTTATACACGGCTCACAATTATGTTGTGTCTGTGTCCAACTGTGATGAGATGTTTTTCTGCTGTATTTGATATTGTTTTACTCGTTTTCAGATGTGTCCTTGGAGAGAAGGAGACTATAAGAACGCCTCAGTGATTTTCCTGAACGCTCCAGCTCAGGCCCAGATGCTCTGACAGAGGAGCTTCATGATGGGAAACACCAAACTCATGGACATTCTGATGCTGAAGGAGATCTGAAAGGGAACTGATGGACACTTTGACTCTTTAAGTCTCATTATGAAGTCTAAGAGAGTCCTGCATACTGGAGAAGCTGGAGGCCGGGGTAATATTTGACATTCCTTCACATGTAACAGTTAAATGGAAGATCATCTTTCATTTTAATGCATATTTCATGTCATGTATTTCTCTGTAAGCACAAGCCTTATGAGTGAATTGTGCTGTTTAAGCATGTTTTTACCAATGAGCAGCGGTTATTCTCAACTAACAGTGCAGAAAATGTGTGAAAGATGTGCGAATGTTTACAGAAGCACTGAGAATGTGTCCTTATATCACTTTTTACCGTATTAGAGACTATATATCGTCATGTGTTTTATCAGCATATACTGAATACTATCATAAATGATAAAAAAAAACTTTCATCTGTTATTAACCTCTGTACAGAAATAGTGTCTTATTCACATCCTGTTTCAAGTCCTATTAACATCTTTATTTGTGGTTGTTTGTCACCTCCTGCATATAAATAAACGTAACTCACTTAAGCAGTGACCCACTCAAGTCGGTCAATACACAGAAACCTTAAGAGGGAAACGCTTTGATGTCGATTGCATTGCACATGAAGTAAATAATTCTTATTAGAATCATCTTAAATGTCTCGACCAAGTGATGCATATGTAACTTGTGATTTTTGCAGCATTTGCAATCAAGTATGACGTTTTATTGTAAATCAACTTTTGTGACATAAGCAACTGAATAGCACGGATGCAGGAAGTGAGAGTCTGAGACTATGAGAACTTTATATCATATGTGATAAGCATAAGAAAGAGATAAGCTGTATAACAGAGATAAGAGACAAGCTGTTTCTGTAGTATTACCACAAAGAAAATGTACACGATGAAGATGCAGAGTGAACAAACATTGCGACGTTTTGACAAAAGGACTGTCAGTTTGAAGTTCTTTGTGTTTTTCCTGTAGCTCATAACAGGCAAGTGTCTGTTTTTAATTTCTGTTTATAATTAATTTCAAACGGTTAGTTGACGTGTTCTGCTGTATAAAAAGCTATACTCTTGTCTAAAACTATTTTAAACAGTGTTTTGATCATTCTTTTATAATCACAGACTTTTATTAATAGAGAAATGCATTCATCATGCTACTGGACTAATTACTCTAGTGTTGTGTTCTTTTGACTTAGAGATTGCATTGCATTGTTATTGTATTTGAATCAAATTAATTTGACTAAAATGGCCAGTTATCCACAAATAATACTTTTTTGACTCAAAAACTGAATATATAAGCTCAGATCAATGACTCTTGCAATATATTAATTCCAAAAATAAATACGAAACCTGTGCTAACTGAAAGTAAGCAAGTTGACAAAACTGACTGAATTCAAGATTTGGTGATAGTATAGCATATTGAAATATTACACCAATTAGGAATTTTTAAAAGGCTGGTAATTTTTTTAATCAAATTGGGTAATGGATTTTCAGCACAGCACAAGGGTTAAGAAGATGAACGAAGGTAGAAAAGTGGTTCAAAACTTGAAAGAAATAGTGAGTAGTCACAGAAGGAAATAAAATACTGCATGTTACCATATACATTCATATTAAATTTGACCTAAAAACTTGATTTAAAAAAAAACGTCCAAGTGCATGTTTCGCATTGATAACTTCTATAAGTTATGAACTTAAATACTAAAAGAAAAGAAAGCAATTGAGCTAAAAAGTGTAGCATGTATACATGCATCTAAATAAAATTCTTCTATTATTAACATTGACAAAGAACTCAAACTCAAAAGTTGGTCTTTTTTTTAAATCCAGGTTCTGAATGCAGATTGTTAACAGTTCAGACTGGAGGATCACTCATTATTCCATGTCATTATGACAGGAAATACACTGAACACAAGAAGTACTGGTGCTTTCATGCGAAAGCAGCATACAATTACTGCTATATTCTGGCATATGTTAATGAAACCAAAGGAAAAGTGTCAGTACTTGATCATCCAGATCAGAGTTTCTTTACTGTGACTATGAGAAACCTGCAGTATGAAGACACTGGAGCTTATTGGTGTGCTGTGGAGATTGAAGGAATAACACTGGATGTGACAGAGCAGCTTCATCTCACAGTTCAAACATGTATGAGACGAGTTTTAACATTCAACTGAAAAATACTAATTCCTCATAAATTACAATGCTAAATGACTTGTGTGTGCGTGTGTGTGCGTGTGTGTGTGTGTGTGTGTGTGTGTGTGTGTGTGGCTCCTGATGTGTCTGTGGTGAACAGCAGTGTATCTGGACATGAAGGTGGTGATATCAGTGTTAAGTGTCTCTACAGTTCTAGATATCAGAATAAACTCAAACAGTGGTGCAGAATTAAAGATCAGAGCTGTTACACAGTGGGGAGGACCGACACATCCCAGAATTCATCAGTCCAGATCAGTGATGATGATGATGGGAGAACCTTCTTCACTGTGCTGATGACTGGACTGAGACTGACTGATTCTGGCTGGTACTTCTGCTCTGTAGGAGATCAAAAGGCTTTTGTTCAGCTTAATGTCACTGGTAAAACTCACTCACTAAATCTGACGAGATTTCTTGAACAAACAGATTTTTGCATCTTTTTCTGTGCTCAGTCCCTGATGTATCATGTAAACGGAATTAAGTTTATTTTAATCATGTTCTCAAGGTTAATATTCCTTTTTATTTTCTGACTGTAACTGGTGTTACATCAGTGAGCTCATCTTCCTCTTTTGCACGGATGTCTATTTTAGTCTTTTGCGAAATTGCAATGTCTTTGGTGTGAAATGGTTTATACTACAGCAAATGTGTTGTTAAGAGTAACAGCTCAATGCAATTTAGACATTTCACTTAATATATATGCCACAAATAATGTAAATCAAAAGTAAATAATTTTTAAATGACCAATAAGTAACAGTGCAAAAAAGAAAAAAAACAGCATTTAAACTAAATATAAATGTCAACAGAACAGACACCACATTTTACAAAATAAATGTCAGCTGCACTGAGGAAGTGATATTTTTGTGACTGCGTGACGTGTTCACTACAACTAGCAATACAATTTGAAAATCCGCTTCTAAATATGGACCAAGGTAAATATAGATTCTGCAGAAGTACTATTTTTAAGATCATGACTGCAGTAACAGTGATGCAGTGTGTGTGTATGCATATATGACTCATATACTGTATACTCTATGACAAGTATATTTCAATTATGATCACACTATATTTTTGGTCACATTACAGGCTGATCTCTGAATCTTTTGTATTGTTCATCATCACAGGCATTATGGGTATCTGGAGGTGTGGATCCCAGCGGTTGTGCTGCTGATGGTGATTGTCGTGTCAGCTGTAATACTGAGAAAGAAGCATAGTCAGTACTGCTGACTTTTCTTATTATAAGACAGATTCCATTAATAATTATTTAGCAAGGATGCATTAAATTGATCAGAAGTGACAGTAATGATGTTTATAATGTTTAAAGGGGTAAATTTGTCCTTTCTCTTTGGAGTGTTACAAGCTCTTGGTGCATAAAGAAGATCTGTGAAGTTGCAAAGACTAAAGTCTCAAATCCAAAGAGATATTCTTTATAAAAGGTCAAAAATAAAAAATAAAATGTGCTATAATTGTCTTATTTACAACAATTACAAATGGTTCTTACTTTAATTGGCTAAGAGGTCTCTCCTGCCATGATTCTGCTATCATCGCCACGGGAACCGCACCCTTTGTATCCTTCAGGACGATCAAACCCACTATAGTTTTACAAATACCACCATATGTTGTGTCACGGAATGTACACTCTAAAAAATGCTGGGTTGTTTCAACCCAACTTTGGGTCAAATATGGACTAACTCAACTTTTGGGTTAAAAATTTAAGGTAAAAATGTAACCCAATGGTTGGGTTAGTCCATATTTGACCCAGAGTTGGGTTGAAACAACCCAGCATTTTTTTAGAGTGTAGTATTAAGAGTATTCAGGCGAGAATGCAGTTGTTTAGACTTCAAATATGTGTTTTATTTAATAAGATAGCACCTATTTGAACATTTGCTTTGACGTTTTCGAAGATGTGAGCTTTAAGGCGTCAGCGGCTGTTCAGCGCTCATGAACCCGCCGAGAACAGCCTTACCTCTATGGAAGCATAGGTAGCAAAATTCATTTTGAAATGTAATATGCAAAATGACAATGCAACATGTAAAATGGCAATGCATTTCTGTATTTAAATTGACATTTTCCCATACATATGTGCAACATTTGATTTATTTTTCAAATAAATGCTGTTCATTTGAGCTTTCTATTCTTCAAAGAATCCTGAATCCTGTTTCCAACTGACCGAATGATAATTTCATTTGTTCTCTCACTAACAGACAGAAATGATACCAATGTGACCACTGACAGAGCCAGTGACACAGTAAGTCTGAATTAACAAACAATTTGAGTTAAAACTCATACCTGAGAGATTTAGAGCATCAGATGTGTTTATGCACAGGGAAATGGTGCCAGTTCATCTTCAGAGGCTGCAGAGAATGATGTGACTTACACTTCTGTGACAGTACGACCTAAAACTAAAGCAGTAAGTTCAAAGAATATCTGATCTCAGTTGTTCCATAATGCAATAACATTAATCTAACTGTCAGTGTTCTTCTTAATCATCTTTCGTATCTCCAGAGCAGTCCGGTATCTGTGGAGGACGAGGTGACCTACAGCTCTCTGCACACACAGGTGAGATGTTACAGGTAATAATCACAGAATGTTTTACACACAAAATAAACATGTGATTTCATCCCACTGTTCAATCTCTTAATCACAGGTGAAAGCCACTAAACACCAGAGCAAAACATGAACACACCGGCACTGAAGCTGAAACAAGTTGATATACACTTTTTTTTGGCATACTTTTCATGCCAGTTATAATTACAAATACTGAACATGCAAAATACAAATTACAATAAAATTACTTATTTATACATTACAATTTACTGGTCCTAGTGGTAATATGGTGTAAGTACCTTTGGGCGGGATTGGAGAAGTTTTACTCAGAAAGTTAAAGCATTTTACTGTAAAAACGTTTTTTAGTAATACTAAATGTGTAAATTGTTGTTTGGAAAAAGCATAAAGCAAGTGCTATCTTATTAAATAAAACACATATTTGAAGTCTAAACAACTGCATTCTCGCCTGAATACTCTTAATACTACACTCTAAAAAAATGCTGGGTTGTTTCAACCCAACTCTGGGTCAAATATGGACTAACCCAACCATTGGGTTACATTTTTACCTTAAATTTTTAACCCAAAAGTTGAGTTAGTCCATATTTGACCCAAAGTTGGGTTGAAACAACCCAGCATTTTTTTAGAGTGTAGTATTAAGAGTATTCAGGCGAGAATGCAGTTGTTTAGACTTCAAATATGTGTTTTATTTAATAAGATAGCACCTATTTGAACATTTGCTTTGACGTTTTCGAAGATGTGAGCTTTAAGGCGTCAGCGGCTGTTCAGCGCTCATGAACCCGCCGAGAACAGCCTTACCTCTATGGAAGCATAGGTAGCAAAATTCATTTTGAAATGTAATATGCAAAATGACAATGCAACATGTAAAATGGCAATGCATTTCTGTATTTAAATTGACATTTTCCCATACATATGTGCAACATTTAGTGCAAAATGAAAATGAAAATTCAATGATATCATTTACATTTGCCATCTTCTACACTAGTTTTAATATGTGAATTAAAAACATTTTAATGCTTTATAAGTTGCAAAATTAAAATTAAATTGTATTACCCAAATTGATTAGATCTGTTTAACATGTCCAAGCAAAAACTGTAGCAAAATTATAATTTAAATGCCAGTTATTATTTAGCTCAATTCATTTCAAGTTTTGCTTTCATCCAATAGTGCTAGTGCCATAAAACTGATAACATTATTGAATATAAAGTGTCTTTTTAAAACATCAACTAAGTAAACCAAAGGTGTCAGTGACCCAGCAAACACAGAACGTTCCAATATGGTTCCCTTTCGGTTGGCTATTTATTTTTCTTTTTGGAGAACCAAATTCACTATTTGTTCTTTTTTTGTAAGCAAAAACTAACCTACCCAGAATGTTGCAGTTAATAACCTAAATATAACCTATACACAACGTTCTCTAATGAATCATTTTAGGCTTTATATTTTATAACCATAAAATAACCTTCCCAGAACATTGGGAGATTTTTGTAGCAACCTAAAGAGAACCTATGATTATAGCTGCAGTTTATCTAGTAGTAGATGGCAGACTTATCAATGGCTGTTAGCACAATACACATCTTTCTTGTTATTCAGAGTCCACTCAATACTGCTCAAAACGCCAGAGTTTTTGTTTAGTGTTCTGCATGCTCACAAATCATCTCATATAACAAATAAAATATAGAGAATTATGTAATTAAGAGCAGTCAGCATCATTGGTTATAACTGGTTATAAGTTTTTGCAAGAGTGCAGCAGAAGTCTCTGAGATTGTGATGAACTAAAGCGAGTAACCTTTTAGTGAGTATTAAGGGTTCACTTTGTACACTTTCTATAAATAATGATTAATAATGCATAATTTAATTTGAATAAAAGTTTTGTTTTTATTGCTGCTTAGAGGACCAACGGCCACATGCATGCTGCAAAGTTTTGTGACATCTGCATTTAAATGCAGGATTCACTCTCGAAATTGCAATGATTATAGCAGAGTGATAAACATATATATGTCAAAATAGAAAATAGATGAAATAGAAAATTTAGAACATTTTTATAAGTCAGCAAACATATTCACGCCCTAAAAAATCAGTTCTTGTATATTTTTCACGGTGCATTGCTATTCTTGATTTGGTGGTGCTTAGTTTGTTGGTTCGCTGTAACAATTTTTCAAAGTTTATGATGCCATTGTCTTACATTTTAAAATGTCTTCAGATATTTAAACTTCTGTAGTGTGTTTCAATCTTTCTTTTTATGCGTTTTGCATTTTTTAGATTAATTATCTCTGTACAATCTATATTAATTATCTAAGACTAAGTTAAAAAGTAAGTAAAACATAAATTACATGAGTAAGCTTGCAATGTCTTTCTGTTTTGAGTGAAATGGGTTAAAAATAAAACAAAACACCACTTGCGCTGGACAATATACCGGTTCAAACGGTAAACCAGTTTGAATTACACGAAGGGTATGAATTTTTAAAGGTCCCCTGAAATGCTTAAAAACACGCAGCGTTACTCTATGTGTTGACGTCATTTTAACTGAAACAGGAAGACAGGGCGGGACATATCAAGCAGCCCCGCCCCTTTTTAAAATAGCCAATAACGTTCGTTTATATCACAGCTTGGGCTAGAGCCGTTCAGAGCCATTGAGCTCCGTAAAGCTGCATTTGACAGGGTATGCCAGCCACAATCTCATCCATATTGCTATAAAATATAACATTCTGTGTAGAATTCAAATAGCTCCGATACATTTTGTGGTCTGCGCCGACTCGCGCATGTGATCCGCTCCGTGCTATCGTGTCTTTGGACCGGAGCAGAGTGTGTGTGCGGTGCGGTGGTTAGCATGACAGCGCCAAACCAGACTTATTTTTTTCCTCAATGGAAAGCATATTTACACTGTTTGAATCGTTCCCTGTCCACTATATAGTGCACTACGTGCCATTCACTGGATTCTAGAGAGCATTTGATTGGACAGAAGGTTTGATGAGAAGCTGAAGTACGATGTGACATCAAATAAAATCGGTGAGCCATTTTGGCGGAAGTGACGAACTGCAAGCGTTGAATAATTATATCTTCTAAATGCGAATTTTGTCACTGTTTTGGAGCACACTGCCTTACCATTAGACCATTTAACTTAATGATTACTATCGGGATGTGAAGAGACTTTCAACCAGCATAACAACATTTTTTTCTGAAGACAATCACCTATTGCACCTTTAAGACTAACATATTGATACTAACACCCAAAAAACTTTAATTTTGATTTCATGGGGACTTTAAAAAACCGGCATGGTACATGTGGCTAAGCAATGTACATAGCGCTGTGAATTGAGAGGACATCCTTGTTAACTGCATACACTTCTCACTAATTGTTGGAAAACTTTTAGTACTATTAATAATAACATAACTAATTCTTTAACTGGACAAATAAACCAACTGTAAATGGCCGTTGACCGAAGCCAGAGATGGTGAAGAGGAACACACAAAGGAGAAAGTAATGTAGCATGCAGTCATAATAAATAATTGTAATCTTTTCGTAATTTTTATTTGACAGCGGTTGTGAGCACAGAAGGATTTGGGAGAAGTAGGTTAGTACCTTTTGTAAGGATAAAAGAAACTCAGATACTTTGATCTTCTGAGAAACAGACAATACAAACTTACACGGGCATTTTCGAGACACCCCACAGAGTGGTGGTGCAGGAAACGCCTCGCTCACATATGCATCAGTTCCTTTTCATCTCCTTCCTTCCCCTTACCCATCCTCCCTCCACTTGATTCACTCAGAATGGTCAATAGTATAATGTTCTATATGAATGCAAATAAGATTTGCAGTCATGTTTGGTATCATTTTAATAGTCTCAGGGCGAGTGGTACAATGGTCTTAATCTTACAAAAGTAGACTAAAAGATAATACAGATCCTAAGAGTTAAGAGATACTTTGATTACTGTAGAGGGTCATTCCATGCAAATTACCTTCTGTTCCCATTGAGGTGTAAACCACCCAGGTCTGGGACCTGGGTTAATGCAAATTCCAATTGTTTGTACATGCCTCCATTTGGGGGATGTTTTATCTTGGTTGTGTATTTAAAGGATTGCAGCAAAAGGGTCGGGGCGATTCTGTAGCCAGAAAGCCCGTAGTATGAAGTGTCCACACACTTCATAGTATGTATTTTTCTAAAAGTCAGGTATGCATCTTACTCTTAGATTTTTCTTTGAGAATTAGATGTCTTGTATTGATTTGATATCTTTGAATTGGCTATGCAATTGGCATAATACATATTTACCTGACTGATAATAAATTGTTACATTTGATTTATTCTGACTTGCTCTGAAATTAATAATCTCAAGTAGATTAAGTGAAGGCGTATGTTTCCGCAAATCTGCATCCAGGGTTAAGTGCATACTAGATCTCAGGTTAGATGGAGCATGGCGCACATCAGGTGAGATTATAGATTTCTGAATAACTGCTTGACTTTAAGTTGTACTCAGTTGCGTTAACTATGGGGGA
>NW_015548285.1:268624-270032 GCF_001515605.1 Sinocyclocheilus anshuiensis
GCTGATTATTGTTTTGAGCTTTAACTAAGTTGTACATGGGTAACTGTAGGGGGCTAAACAGAACTACTATTTAAAGAATGGTAAGCATGGGCGACCTATTAAATAGTATTAGTCATAACCTCTGGCTAATGATCAGACTGGCGAGTTTGTGATCGTGGGGCCCACGCATAGCGGCCGCGGTGAGGCACCCTGAGCGACATAGATTCCTAATGAACGAGTAAATATAAAGTAAAGAGTTAACTAGAATAACCAAATGTCAGAAAAGTAATAATAATAACTAGAGACCGACAAACAACCAATTTGCCTTTCAACCTAAATTTGAGGGCATACTAAAATGGAGTCAGATTAGAATTGAATTTAAAATTGAAAAACTTTGCGCGCTGAAAAGACCGAACACGCAAGAAACCTTCAGCCACCACTGGATACCTAAGTGTGTGGACCTTACACTTTATAACAACCCCAACGCTTTACAAAAGGGTTGAATCATTATCACAAGGGGTTTTGACTATTGTTTCCTTTTACTCATTTGTCAAAAATGTAAAACACAGAAACAGCATGATTGCAAACACATCAAAGTCCCCAAACAACACTGTATTGAAAATATGAGGCAAATTAGACACTTGTTAGACAAATGCAAAGATAACCCAATCCGTTTTATAAACCCAAATGAAATAGTAATGTATAGCGAAAGTTCATGAGTAGGCTTGTTGCCCACAACCCAACAGTCTTTTCAAGCAAAAAAATAATAATAAAGATGATACTCAACAGTCCTTTTCTGCTTTGGGGTAGAGAGGAAATTTAAAGTCCTGATGAAAAAACAATGTCCCCAAAAAGAGAAAAAATATAAGTCCACTGGTTCAAGGCCCCAGAAAAAACAGGTTATCCTCCAGCTGTAAAAAGTCCCCAGAGTATAGTCCAAAAACGTATATCCCCGACCAGAGGGTGCCCCTATGAAATTGTTTCAAAGTCTGATATACAATGTCTCTATTCCAAGAGATCACATTAGACAATTACACAGAGCTAGTTTAGCCAAAAAAAAACAAGCCACCTCACCAAACACAAAAAGCTTCCTTTAAAATGGCCGCCCTTTCCCTCTTATTCATAGGCCCACCATAATAAGAGTCCTTAGAGGCCAACAAAAGTCCCCCTCAAACAAAATGCATGTGCAAATGTTCAAAATCAACATACATTCAGAAGAAAAACTAAACTATAAATATATAGGCATGGCACATATACATAAACAATTACTCTTTTTGTAACGTAAGTGAGCATCGTGCAGGGCTTTTACTGTGGCAGTGTCACAAATGAATACAATGAGTGCAAGTTTTTTTTTTTTTAAGAATAGAATTAGAATAGAGAGTGCTAGAGTTAGAGGGTCAAATACAGATGGAAGAGATGTGTTTTTAGT
>NW_015548285.1:273285-277220 GCF_001515605.1 Sinocyclocheilus anshuiensis
TATCGGGGGCTAGGCAAATAGTACTAGCATAACCGCTGATTATTGTTTGAGCTTTATTCAAGTTGTACGTAGTTATTTTAACTATCGGGTGGCTAGATAAAAATACTATCGAAATATTAACATATTTCATAGTACTAGCATAACCGCTGATTATTGTCTCAGCTTTAGTTAAGTTGTACGTAGTTATATAACTATCGGGGGCTAGACAAATGGTACTAGCATAACCGCTGATTATTGTTTTGAGCTTTAACTAAGTTGTACATGGGTAACTGTAGGGGGCTAAACAGAACTACTATTTAAAGAATGGTAAGCATGGGCGACCTATTAAATAGTATTAGTCATAACCTCTGGCTAATGATCAGACTGGCGAGTTTGTGATCGTGGGGCCCACGCATAGCGGCCGCGGTGAGGCACCCTGAGCGACATAGATTCCTAATGAACGAGTAAATATAAAGTAAAGAGTTAACTAGAATAACCAAATGTCAGAAAAGTAATAATAATAACTAGAGACCGACAAACAACCAATTTGCCTTTCAACCTAAATTTGAGGGCATACTAAAATGGAGTCAGATTAGAATTGAATTTAAAATTGAAAAACTTTGCGCGCTGAAAAGACCGAACACGCAAGAAACCTTCAGCCACCACTGGATACCTAAGTGTGTGGACCTTACACTTTATAACAACCCCAACGCTTTACAAAAGGGTTGAATCATTATCACAAGGGGTTTTGACTATTGTTTCCTTTTACTCATTTGTCAAAAATGTAAAACACAGAAACAGCATGATTGCAAACACATCAAAGTCCCCAAACAACACTGTATTGAAAATATGAGGCAAATTAGACACTTGTTAGACAAATGCAAAGATAACCCAATCCGTTTTATAAACCCAAATGAAATAGTAATGTATAGCGAAAGTTCATGAGTAGGCTTGTTGCCCACAACCCAACAGTCTTTTCAAGCAAAAAAATAATAATAAAGATGATACTCAACAGTCCTTTTCTGCTTTGGGGTAGAGAGGAAATTTAAAGTCCTGATGAAAAAACAATGTCCCCAAAAAGAGAAAAAATATAAGTCCACTGGTTCAAGGCCCCAGAAAAAACAGGTTATCCTCCAGCTGTAAAAAGTCCCCAGAGTATAGTCCAAAAACGTATATCCCCGACCAGAGGGTGCCCCTATGAAATTGTTTCAAAGTCTGATATACAATGTCTCTATTCCAAGAGATCACATTAGACAATTACACAGAGCTAGTTTAGCCAAAAAAAAACAAGCCACCTCACCAAACACAAAAAGCTTCCTTTAAAATGGCCGCCCTTTCCCTCTTATTCATAGGCCCACCATAATAAGAGTCCTTAGAGGCCAACAAAAGTCCCCCTCAAACAAAATGCATGTGCAAATGCTCAAAAACCAGGGGCGGACTTACCCATTAGGCAAAGGTAGGAGACCACCTTGGGCCCTCAAAAGCCAAGGTTCCCCTAAAATGCTTTTCATATAGGATATGCGCATTAAGCGCTGACACACGAACGGTTGCTGTTTACTGTGTTTATTACCACGACAACCGTCCAACGTGCTTTTTGTGTACCCTGCTTGAAGAAGATGAAAATATTATGCATCTGAAGCTGTAATTAAATATTGAGAAACAGTGTGTATTATATGTTTATAATTGTTTTAAATGCTGCTTACTCATTTATGAGAAGGAACCAAGTAGAGGACACAGTTACTTTTTTGGTTGATATAATCCTTAGGTGTGTAAATATACAATTGCCTTTTCATAGTTTTTTCAGTTTTATTTAAATTTGTAGTTAAAATAACTAAAAATAAATGTATTTTAAAGTTTAGTATTAGGCACACAGGCTTACGCTGGTAACTCATCAGTGGACTTTCCTCGTCAATATAGGCTATATTTTTTTCACACTTTTCTCATTCTATATTTCTGATGTTCCAAAAGCGCCTCCTACTGGCAGAGAATGAATGTTAATTTTCAATAATCCGGTCTGTAATTTTTGTTCAGATCAATGCGAAAATCCACCCACATAACACCGTTTTAAATTAATATAATAATTTATACTTCTGGCTCACCCCTGGTTTAAACGCTCAATTGTGAGGTTTATCATTTTATAATTTATTTTGTTTTTGTGAAAACCTGTATCTCAACTGTAAATCGGTTGCTATTTCATGGTCTACAACATGAAAGAAAGCCATTATAATATGTACATGAAAAATGTAGAAACATTGGACACAACTATGGGGCACCATTGTACAGCAGCAAGCATCACAACAAAAAAGGAACCTCAAGGTTGCTCTATAGGAACATCCTATATTTTACCCGGGGCCCCCAATTCACTAAATCCACCCCTGTCAAAATCAACATACATTCAGAAGAAAAACTAAACTATAAATATACAGGCATGGCACATATACATAAACAATTACTCTTTTTGTAACTTAAGTGAGCGTCGTGCAGGGCTTTTTATAATAATAATTAAGATTTATATTTTCTGTCATAGGAGTTATTAGATGTTTATAATATGTTTATCTAGATGATAAAGTTGAATTTATTGTCTTTCTGAACATTTTTTTTTTCTATTTTTGCATGTGGTGTTGTCTTTGCTTATTTTTCTTTAGTTTGCCAAAACCAGGTAATTCAAACAGATTGCATAACATACGTAATACAATTTTGCTTTATTCCCATTTGTTAAAAATTATTTTCCATTTCTGACAGTAACTGTGAGCACAGACACCAGCACTGAGAACACATTAGTATTAACATGGTTTCATTATTCAGATTAATTAAAATACGGTATGAGCAACATATTTAACAATCTTTTTTACAATGTGTCCTAAACATGTTCAACACTCACATTTGCATCTTTGTGCTGCTGTCATATCTTTCTACCTATTCTCTCTTTCAGGTGGCACACAGAGGAGCGTTTCTGTCTGTCACAGAATTAGAGATCACAGGCTGTTCTCACATTTACCTAAAGGACTTTTGAGTGACTCCAACTAGACTGCAGTTGTCTGAAACTGAACACTATCCACCATTTTTGCAATGCGCAAGTAATTTTCAATGCAATGTGTGAGACTTCTGATTCATTAGACGTTATACTTTAGGTAAAAATCTAGAGGAATCATAAAGTGCAGCAAACTGTAAGACTATTTGTGTGTTTATGATAATTATATTAAATTAAAATAAGATAACAAAATGCCAGTTTGCAGTATAAAGCAGCATAACAGACTGCTTTTGTGCAGGTGAAATGTTGTACTGTGGCTGATTGTAAAGTGCTTTGGGTGTACAGCAATACACAATGAAAGCGCTATATAAATGCCTCATTCATTCATTCATTATATATCTGATTCCTGTATATCTGAGATGCTGTATTTTTTCTCTCAAATTGTGCTCTTTTCAGTCATTACTCCTAATAAATCTCATCATTTCCATCAATCTCTGTGTAAGGATTGGGAGCAGTACTGATGAAACGTCAGTAGTTTTCTTATTGTCCTTTTATGGTCATTAGTTCCTGTTTCCTGTTTGGTTGTTAAACTATCATGTGGTCACCCATATCTCTCCTTTTGGGTTCTAGGTCTGCAAGCAGTCTCTGGAGAAAAATGGTGCACCTCTAGAACAAATATCATTATAATACCAAATGGGTGAGTGTGCCAATTATGCGAATGTCGAATGCATTTTTGCATCAGTTTAAAGGGGTCATATGATGCTTTTTTAAAGATAATTATTTTGTGTATTTGGTGTAACAGAATATGTTGACATGCTTTAATGTTCAAAAAACACATTATTTTTCAAATACTGTACATTATTGTAGGTCCTCTATGCCCCGCCTCTCTCAAACACGTCGTTTTCAACAAAGCCCCTTCCTTTGACAAGCGCAGTCTGCTCTGATTGGCCAGCTGACCCAGTGCATTGTGATTGGCCGAACACCA
>NW_015548285.1:277286-278464 GCF_001515605.1 Sinocyclocheilus anshuiensis
CACACAGCGTCTCCCTGACATGGCTGCTTCAACACTAACTGCGGTTACTGAAACCACGCCTTCTTTCTTTGCGTGCACATTTGGGCGCATTATGCAAATATTCCCACATAGTGACCTAGATATGTGGGGGCGCGTTAGAACGAGCCGTTTTAGGGGGGTGTGGCAGAGTCTTAACTTTGATAAAGAATATCTCTTTGGTTTTGAGACTTTAGTCTTTGCAACTTTAGGGATCTTATCTATTCACGAACAGCTTGTAACACTCCAAAGAGAAAGGAAAACTTGAAATCGCATCATGTGACCCCTTTAAAATTGGCTATCGTCGAAGGTGCATGACATCTAAGCGCATTTCCTCTTCCCTCTTAGATAATAGGTTGTTTGCACATGACGTCACTGATGACGCGCGAAATGCAGCTGGAGGGCAGGAAGTGATTTTTCTCCATAGAAGTCACTAGCAGAAACTCCAAATGCCTGTGTTTTGCGTTGTTTATGGATGCTTAAATTGGCCAAACCGAGAAACCACAAGGAGCTTTTATCGTGTACGAAAATGTGTTGTTCATAAGTGGGGAAAAGTCAAGAAATTGATTGAAAAACGCAGGAAAAAGTGGCTTGTAAACCTGTCTGCGGTCGGGAGGAGCGAAGCTCGTGTGATAATGCTCGTGCGTGTAAATGGTTATTATAGGATATAATAATATATTAAGATATTAATAAAGATATAAATAGATTGGGCTGCCACCTCTCACGCATTGTGACAGTCAGAATTCACTCAGTGCTAAACGACACATGTAGACACGTAAATAAGATATTATTTGCAGTTCAGGGAGCTTCACTGATTATAAAGGAACATCGTGAGATTGTGATCAGTTTAAGTGAGTGACAGCTTTTTAGTGATTATATGGAAGCGCTATTTGGTCGCTTTCTAGGCAGGCTATAATCAATTCAGAATTTGAATAAAAGTTTTGTTTTAGGTGCTGCTAACAGGACCAGTGGCCACATACCCTGTACATGCAGCAAAGTTTCAGGATTGACTGAAAAAGAACGGATGAGATACAGGAAAGTCGGTAATGTAGGCTACTGTTTTAGGCATGATGCATAGGCATATAGTGCTTTCATTGAATTGCTGCACACCCAATGCGCCTTACAATCGTATGAGGGGATCTCTCTTCAACCACCACGCTATT
>NW_015548285.1:278529-284676 GCF_001515605.1 Sinocyclocheilus anshuiensis
CACACGAGCATTATCCGGCTTCGCTCCTCCCGACCGCAGACGCAGGTTTACAAGCCACTTTTTCCAGCGTTTTTCATTCAAATTCTTGAATTTTCCCCCATTATGAGCAACACATTTTTGTACACGATAAAAGCTCCTTATAAGCATGAGCCCCGTCAGACTGGTCGTAGCAGCGGTGTTGCAACAATATATAGTGATATTCTCAATGTTACTCAGAAGACAGGATACAGGTTTAACTCATTCGAGCGCTATATAAATAAAGGTGACTTGACTTGACTCCTTGTGGTTTCTCGGTTTGTCACATGTTATGCTGTTCATGTTGTTTTTAATGTGTTTTAAGTGAAGATGGAACAAATTAAGAAATTATTTGTTAATGTTGGATATAATAAAGGTTTGTGTGTTGTTTAGGTGTTGTAAGCTACTACGCTTGGTCAGACCATAGATTAACAGTTCAGACTGGAGGATCTGTCACCATCCCATGTCATTATGGCAAGAAATACACACAGCAGAAGAAATACTGGTTCTCAGAGATTGATAAATCTAAAACATACACAAACACAACAGATGAGAATCTGTCAGTAATAGATCATCCTGATCAGAGTCTCTGTGACTATGAGAAACCTGCAGAACGAACACAATGGGCATTATTATTGTATTGTGGAGACCGGAGAACAACCACCGATAAATATAATATATGAGACGCAGCTCAAGATTCAATCTGGTAAGACATTTTGCAATTGTTTTAATCAAATTCTAATGTCAAATTCTCTTACAAATATGTATTTTATAATCACAAATAAATGATTTATTTGTGTGTGTGTGTGTGTGTGTGTGTGTGTGTGTGTGTGTTCAGCTCCTGATGTGTCTGTGGTGAGCAGCAGTGTATCTGGACATGAAGGTGGTGATATCAGTGTTCAGTGTTTCTATAGTTCTGGATATCAGGATAAACTCAAACAGTGGTGCAGATATAAAGATCAGAGCTGTTACACAGTGGGGAGGACTGACACATCCCAGAATTCCTCAGTCCAGATCAGTGATGATGATGATGGGAGAACCTTCACTGTGGTCTCTACAGTTCTGGATATCAGAATGAAGTTAAACAGTGGTGCAGATATAAAGATCAGAGCTGTTACACAGTGGGGAGGACTGACACATCCCAGAATTCCTCAGTCCAGATCAGTGATGATGATGATGGGAGAACCTTCACTGTGCTGATGACTGGACTGAGACTGACTGATTCTGGCTGGTACTTCTGCTCTGCTGGACAGGCAGTGAGTCCTGTTCATCTCACTGTAATAGAAGGAGGTAAAACTTATTTAATACTCTTTTCAAATACCGAATAATCAATCCATAATCAATACTATAAAAGTTCTGCTGTTAGAATTTTTTTTTTTTTTTTTAATTTTGACAGTAAGTGTGAGCACAGACGTCGGCGCTGAGAAGAACAGGTTAGTATTAACAAATTCCCATTATTGTGATTTATTCTTTAGCAACATCTAAACTTCAGTTGTCTTTAATGTTCCATGAAATATTATGCTAGTCTTCGTGCAAAATGACAAAATATATGAATGCAAATTTCAAAAAAGGCATGCACATCCCACAAACCCAAAAAGGGCTCAGGTGCAGAACAAAAATGGGTCAATTACAAGCAAAGAAAGCAAATAAATTGTCTGCACACTGATGTAACTTCTCCAAAAATGTTTTAATAAAATATATGAATACAAATATTTTCTGGAATGGAAGGTGTACAAAATCTAGATTATGGGACACAGAAACATGTTTAGTTCTAATATTTGCCTATTGATTGTGTGCTATTGTATTTTATTTTTCAGATGGCGTTTCTGTCTGTCACAGAACTTTTCTCCGCATCAGACTGAAAGATCAGATGATTAGAAAACCGTTGATAAAAAGATTTATGTTCTGCTCTTCTGTGTGTATATGTGTGAATGCATTAGATGTCTACATTTTCTAAATGCTTAATTAAATGTATTTAAATATATTTTTTCTTTTATCCAAATAACGTACAAATGAGCAATATACCAAATAAAGCTACATAATTTTAGAAAACAATGTTCATTTTACATTTTAACGTTTTTTTTAAAATTATTATTATTATTATTTAGCCCTCATATTTTATATCAGTAGTTTTCCGATTGCGACCTCATATACATATACACTTTTTATTAAATGTAGTGGAGTAAACAGTAAGATACCATACTTTTGAATATTTGGATGTAAAAGTCAAATTTGACCAAAGGGAAAATATGTTAAGTTATGTTATGCATAAGTTACAAAAACACAGTCGATTATGTCTGTGAAGTTAAACTGCTGGGAAATAAATTGCATGTTTATATTAGATATGTACTGTATATGAAGTGACAGCAGCATAATATACAGTACATATACTGCTGTCTATGCTGATAATATGACCCAAACAATAAAATAAAAACAGAAAATCACTCACTGCACTTGAATTAATAATTTCTGTAGCTCTAATAAGAAGACATTTCTTACTTTTCTGCTGCTTTTAAATGCTCTAGCATGAAGATAAACATGGTGTGCAGCTTACTCAGGGTCATGGGCGGGGCTTGTAAAATGTGACTGCCAACACACATTTATATTCAAACAACATGTAAAAGTGAATTTTGCATAATGAATTCACCTAAATTCATATCTTGATTCGTCATATTAAAATCTGTAGATAAGATACTACTTGTATTTGCTTACACATGTTGACCACAAAACAGACTAAAAATAACCAGTTTCTGCAGTAGTACTATAATTGTGTAGAAAGAGAGTGAGAGTACGAGAAGGTAACCCTTCCTTAATTCTCCTTCATAATGTAAATAAACTATTTTAGATCTCTGAAAGAGACACAAAATTGTAACTTGTTTGCAACTTTTATAATCAAGCAGTGAGGCTGTTCTGACAAAAACAACCACAGAGAATGTATAGGTGTAGTTTGAGACAGCGCCATTGGTTTGGGATTACTCACCGCTGACTGGACGAGACATCTGTCAATCAACGTATACAGGAAGAACCAGCCGAAGAACAGCAGAGTCGTGGTAGAAAGTTCGGAGATGGTATTAAAGTAGCTCAGGTTAAATGTATTGTATGAATTACCCTTACTATGGAATAAAAAAATACGGAGTATATATTTACATTTAGTTAAAAGCGGTCGTAAATCATCAGCTCCAGTGGCGCAGATGGATACACGCAAGGCTTTAGCTTTTTGACGCGATCGACCCGGGTTCGATCCCGCCTTTTGCCGAACTTTTTTTTTTCTTCTATCACCTGGCAAACTGCAGATTTGGCCCACACAAAAGAGTCGTGTGCTTCCAGGCCATTTTGCCACAATGTCAGTGAACATACCCTGGTGCTGGATAGCCCTTCTTGCAAATGTACAAGGGCTCATTTACCACAGGGCTTGACACTGGGATAAGGGTGCCATCGATGATGCCAATCACTCTGGGGATGTTGTCAATACTGTAGAACTGTTGATTTCTTCAGGAGTTTGGGGGGAAATCAGGATGTTCTTCATAAGCTGTAACAGCAAAGGTGTTACTGCTGTCACAGTTTTGCTGACTGAAGATTTGCTGAGCCCCAGGCCATCACCCACCACCTCCATAAAACTTCCAACAGCATAATAATGCAGTGTAGCTAATAACTGCACAGCTGAACTTAAGGCGTTGTTTCTTCTTGTTGCCCTCTGAAGATGTGGTTTCACAACCTGTAGTAGTTTAAGGATCTTGGCCCTTGGAAGCCAGAACTTTCTTAAGATGGCATCATCAGATAGTGAGTCAAGGGTGGTAAAATGTGTCCCTATGCAGGCATTTATTATACACTGCCTGACTTAATGCGTCGCCTTCTGTGTCAGAGGACGTTACTCAGCACATGAGGAGGCCTCAGACGGAGGTGAATCAGGGGAATTTGCTTCCCTCTTACGTGCCGCAGCCCTCCGTTTTGACACACTTGTGAAGTCCCTCCACTTATTCCTGACTTCTTCTGGGCTTCGTCCGTACCCATGGCCAGCAGCATTTATTTTTTGAGTGATTTCTGCCCAGATTTTCTGTCTGTCAGCATTCGTAATGCTGTTTTTCAGCTTTGAAAATAGCTGGATTTTATTATTTTCCACCTCCAAAAGTGTAATTCGAGTCAAAGAAAAGAGAAAATAAAACCAAATGAATGTAGGTGGCGGTATATGCTCATGGGAGCAGTCGGCTATTAGATCGAAGAAGAAGTAGAACAACGTCATAACGACAGCTCAAACCAACGTGGTTTAAACGATGGATCTGCGACACAGGTACCATGTTTTCGGGAAACAGTCGTGACTAGCTAGTTAATTTCCACAATGATGCATCGTACTATAGTGGTTAATCAGCGAGTTACGTAGTTGTACGGGAAACGCGCCCCAGTATTGAAGTGCACAGGAAATAAGCAGCAGTCATATTTAAAGCAGTTTAAGTTAATATTGAGTACTGATTGACGTTCACTTGGATTTTTTTCCCCATCGAGGGGAAATAACTTAATACTCTGTCATTTATAGTCGTATGGTAAAATGTATATTTTTAATTGTGTAACTATTATTCTGCTGCATGATACTGCGGAAGAACTCATGATCATGGCACGGTTTGATATTCGGCTGACCAATCAGCAGAAAGGGGCGTTTAATTCCCGCCCACATGTAGATATCGAATATTCAAGCTGTTTATTCATTTTTCCACCCATGAACGAAAAACGAACATTTAAGCAGAATTTTAGTTTTTCCTCTTTTGGAAAAAAACAAAAAAACTAAAAAGGAGCCGTTTTCTAATTTTTCTACTTCCAATATTAAATCAAAAAACGAATGATCGAATGATACACAGATTCATGTGCTGATAAACTGTCAAAATAGTGGAGTAATAATGTAATTTTCTTCTTTCTTTCTTTTTTCCTCCTTTATATATGATTATATTGTGTTTGATTTAATTAGATATGTAATCGTCGAACTTCCTCTCTTCTGTTTGTCCTGTGTAGCACGACCAGGTGATTGTTATTTGACTAATTCATTGCTGCTCAAAATGAACTCAGATTGTGTTTGTTACTCACACCCTGACGAAGGCAAAATAGCCGCAATGCATAGGTGTGCACTTGTCACCTGTTTTTAAAACTTATAGCCATGATGAAATAAAGGCTTTTTAAATAAGTAAAAATAAGACTTTTAATAAATAAGACTTTTTGAATACGATTCTAGTGCCTTGGACTACTATTATTCTTATGAGTTGAATCATCCCTTGCACCCAAAGAGCACCGAGACAAGAACCCTATACCCCGTGCAGCACTTCTTTTGCATTCTTTATTTCGAGAAACTGTCAAAATATGTTTGTGATTGATAAAATTTAGTATACTTTCCCCCCAGATCCCATTAAACAGAGATGTAAATGAAAGTGTGATATAAATGAAAGAAGTGTGGAAGTGCATAAGTTACTGCATATCTTTCTCAACTCTGGCCCATGAGGTCAACTTTCCTGCAGAGTTTACTTTAGATCTAAACTCACCTGCCTGTAACTTTCTAGTAATCCTGAAGACCTTGATTAGCTTGTTCACATGTGTTTAATGAGGGTTGAGCTAGACTTTTCAGGAAAGTGGACCTCAAGGGCCAGATCTATAAACCCCTGAATAGAGTCTATCCTCAACTCTATCCTCAGCTCTTAGCCAGGTTATGCAATACATTAGTAATATGTTAATAGCAGAGGTGGGACCAAGTCATTGTTTTGCAAGTCACAAGTAAGTCTCGAGTCTTTGCATTCAAGTCTCGAGTCAAGAATTGTTCTTAAAATATCAAGAGTTTTTTTTGCTATTGCAGCAGTTATAAAAGATCCATCCGTGCTGTATATATATGTCCGGGTTGCTAAAGACCAGAATATGTAATAATGTTTGGCAAAACATTCATGCATTTAAGGGTTAATGGAGGTTTAAATAAAAAAAATGCACATGCAATTAAAATATGTAACTGATCGAACAAAAGCTGTGGAGATCTGACAAAAACAGGTCTCAGAGAGGTGTTTATTACAAATAAGAATGAAAATGAAAGCACATGGAGTTGGCAGCGTGCGAGGGTCGTGGCGGGATGCGGATCCTTCACTCATGGTGCACCTCGGTGTGGGA
>NW_015548285.1:284952-285109 GCF_001515605.1 Sinocyclocheilus anshuiensis
TTTCCGAGTCACAGGGCTCAAGTCCAAGTCAAGTCTCGAGTCGAGTCGCAAGTCTTCTTTAATTATGTGTTATTTGTCTTATTACTACAGGAAGTAAGTGCGCAAGACTGTCCCAGGTCTTAAAAACGCCAGAGCGCAGTGCCCTTAACGCACACTA
>NW_015548285.1:285318-289355 GCF_001515605.1 Sinocyclocheilus anshuiensis
TGCTTTTTATCACTTAATTAGAAGCACCACAAATTAAAATTGTCATGTTATAGGGACTACTGAACAGACATTTAGAAGTTGATTTTAAAATGCAAAGTATTTAAAATTAAAATAAAGCTATGTAAACACTTGCATTTTTACAACACGACAAGTGTGTCCCATCAGGTAATGAAAAGTTCGACACACACTTGTGGTCTTCATGCTCACTTGAACACTTGGGCCAAATACAGGAAATACGTCATATAAGTAGTCAAGTGGTCAAGTGCAAAGACCGCAAGTGTGGGTATTTGGACAAGGCTTTAGAACAGCTCAGATACAGGAAGAAAAACGTACACAATGGCCGCAGACCCAAAGACAAAAATATTCTACATTTCATTAGGTTTTTGGCTCATTATAGGTGAGTATTAAATGTTGTGATGTTTGTTTTTAATAGATCATGTTTATCATTTTGTAATGGCACATTTTATGCTAAGCGTGTTTTCTGAGAAGACTAAACAAGCTAAGAGGTGATTTATTGTTAATTTTTGACATAATAATGATTTGCATGTTGTTTGTTTAGGTGTTGTAAGCTACTACGCTTGGTCAAACCATAGATTAACAGTTCAGACTGGAGGATCTGTCACCATCCCATGTCATTATGACAAGAAATGCACACAGCAGAAGAAATACTGGTTCTCAGAGATTGATAAAACATACAGAAACACCTCCGAGGAGAATCTATCAATAATTGATCATCCTGAAATGAATCTCTTTACTGTGTCTATGAGAAACCTGGAGAATGAAGACACTGGACTTTATAGTTGTGTTGTGGACATTGAAGGAAATCTGGCCAGCACATGTGTGGTTTATCTCAAGGTTCAATCTGGTAAGAGATTTTGTATTTATTTTAATCACATTCTAATGTTAAATATGTGTTTTATTATCTCAAATGACTGGGGTATGTGTGTGTTCAGCTCTTGGTGTGTCTGTGGTGAGCAGCAGTGTCTCTGGACATGAAGGTGGTGATATCAGTGTTCAGTGTCTCTACAGTTCTGGATATCAGAATGAAGTCAAACGGTGGTGCAGATATAAAGATCAGAGCTGTTACAAAGTGAAGAGGACTGACACATCCCAGAATTAATCAGTCCAGATCAGTGATGATGATGATGGGGGAAGATCCTTCACTGTGCTGATGACTGGACTGAGACTGACTGATTCTGGCTGGTACTTCTGCTCTGCTGGACAGGCAGTGAGTCCTGTTCATCTCACTGTAACTGAGGCAGAACCAGACAGAGAAATACACGTCAGTATTCAAACATTTCTCATTGACATTTCTCAGAATCATCTTCGTGGAATGGATCTGTATTTGTCTGCATTTTGTTATCATGCACTATTTCCTCAATTTCTTGTTCCTTTTACTCTAACAATCATTTCTTCATTGCCTACATGATTTTTCTTTTCTGTTGTTTTTTGTTCTAATCTTTGCAGAAGTGCAACAGGACATCACAAGTATAATAATAATACAAATGAAGTCATTGACAAACCACAAAAGTACTACATCTGTATTCTTTAAAATAAATAAAGCTTAAACTAATTCTATGACTATTAGGCTGAAATATTTCAGATATTTCTTATTTTCTGGTGCCATTTATGCAGCCGATTTAGTCCCACATCATTTAAAAAAAACTCTTTGAAAAGATTTTAAAATGTTTCTTTATTTCTCACAGAGATAATGAACTCCTGAATGTGTGGCTTCCAGTTTCAGCTGCGCTTCTGCTGTTATTGATTCTGATCGATGTTTTCACCTGGAGATTGAGACGGAGACCCAGTCAGTTTGGGGAAAAAGTTTTTTGTTTTTTTGTTTGTTTAATAATTCATTTCATTCAATTCCATTTTATAATATATTTCAAAAGCACAATTTCTGTATATCAATTGTTAATGTAATGTTATTGTTTCTCTTTTTTTTAAATGAAGAGCAAGACCAACACCAAATCAGAGAGAGAAACAGCAGCACAACCATTGACAGAGTAAGTCATTTCGTTTATGAGAAACTACTTATGAAAATGTTTGTTTGACAACATCAGTGTTCAGTTTGGCTTATTTTTTGAAACCATCTTTAACATTCTCTAAATTCAACATTACTTCAACGTTAATTCAGAGTAGAATTAACATTCTATTATGTAAGTGCAATTTTCTGAACTGTTTTATGGGACTTCAGAACTCTGTCCACAAAATCTAGAAGTAACGCACCCAAAACATTTAATTTGTGCTTCAAAACATAGTTATTGTGCCAGTAAATTAATCAGTGCCAACAAAATTAAGTTTACTTGTCATTGTGTGAGCTGCACTGGTCAAAATGTTTGGATGTTTATTCACCATTTCATTTTTATTGTATTTTTTGTTGGCACTGACTGCCAACTGTCGTATACAGATATCAGTTAGATGGCTATTCCTGGCAACGGCTCTACTTTTAAACTGACGCCTGCCATGGTGTGTTTCTTATTTGTGTCTGATAAATTACATACCTGGATAAAGATGTCACTGTTTGACACTGTACAGTACATTTTTGTAGCAGTGTTTTACATTTGCATGTACATTTTTACATATTTCTTTCATGTGAAGTCATGTATAGTGAACAGGAAAACAGCCACAAAATGACATCCCAGGAAGCATTGGGTTGGCCATGGAACCTGTAGTTTATTAAATGAGTCACATGTTGATTTCTTGATATTTTTTCTGTATTGTTTTGTGTGAAATGCAGATCTACTCTAAACCTGAAGATCCTGTCATATACAGCACTATAAATGATGAAAACCCTAATCTAAGTAGACCAGACAAGCACTGATGTGATGAATTCAGACATAATTATATATCCTGTTTATTATACAATCCCTTTCTCCACAGGATCCCATCAAGGACATAACCTACTACAGTATTACTGATGATGTTCCTCGGAGTGAAGCGATGAAGTCTCCAGCAGGTGGAGCAATATACAGCATAATATACAGCACTGTGGGTCCACACTGACAGCAACAGTGACAACTAGAGATGCACCGATTGCAATTTTCTTGGCCGATTCCGATTTCCGATTTTTTTGTTAGGCTGATCTGCCGATAACGATTTTTGCAGATTCCAATTTTCTTTCTAAGAACTATAATTGACAGCATATACAAACAAAAATCTACTTTTCTTCAATATAATAAAGTTGTGTTTTCATTTAAAAAAACACAAGTATAAAGTCAGTAATAAAATAAGAACAAATAAAAAAAATTTCAAACAACAGCACAAATAAATGCAATAGAATAAAGAGAGCTATGAAACTAAGTTTTTCAGGTTAAGTAAGTTTTTATTCAGGTAAGAAATACTACAGAAATTAAAGTAATCAAATGTAAAATAACACATCCAGTGTTATTTTACATTTGATTACTTTAATTTCTGTAGTCTTCATTGTAAAAATTAAATACAGATTAATGCTTACCATTAAAGTTATAAAACGTATTCAGTCAAGAGCAGAAAGTGATTTTCTTTGTCTTTTGTTCTTTGATTAACATGACAGACAGCAGCAGAAATATTGGACTGCGGTCCCTTTAAGAGTTTATCCACGGACCCAATATACTTTTAACTGATTAGTATATAATGAATGTATTAAAATAATAGCCTATCATTAAAATTATTATTATTATTCTGGCTATGACATGTCTCTATAGCCTATAGCGTGCTTCAACAACCAGATGCATTTACACTTGTAAGTTTCGTCTGGAATGCATCCTAGACCATCTCCTGAAGTGGTTTGAGCGATCAGATTTTAATCCGCCTGAAAGTGTTTCACTGTTCACTGTTGTTTTCACACTGCATGACTATCTGGGGTAGCATTCAGTTGCTGCTTTGTTCACATTGTACAATGGATCGGCGACAGGGGTTTTCACATTGCATGACTTCACAATAGGAAGAATCGCGGACAGCTCTGTCTGGCGCAGAGTTGCCAGGTTTTCGCTACAAAACCCACCCAATTACTACTCAAAACTAGCCTGAAAATAGCCCAATTGCTTTCGAGGGGG
>NW_015548285.1:289405-304988 GCF_001515605.1 Sinocyclocheilus anshuiensis
GATTTTCTTTGTCTTTTGTTCTTTGATTAACATGACAGACAGCAGCATAAATATTGGACTGCGGTCCCTTTAAGAGAGTTTATCCACGGACCCAATATACTGTTACACAACATGCATTGTCTTTCTCAACTATTTAATGTTCCAAAACCAACTGTGTTTAACTGGATACTCGCCAAGACGGGCATTTTGACATAATTTTGTATGTATTTTGTACGTTTTAGCGCAGTTAGCCACTCATTTTGGTATTTGTGGCTCACAAGCTGTTTGAGACTGAGCGCGGCAATGCATTTGTACGCATTATTATTATTATTTTAAATAAACAAAATCACTGGTAAATAAAACACACCCTTAGTATCGATATTTTTAGTTTGAGTATGGATACTTTCGGTACTCGCGTCAGTATCGATATATCGATACTTAGGATCGATACGCCCATCCCTACTAATTTAACACAGCATTTGTCGGCGATTTCGCAAAACCTGTCGGCGAGTGAAAAATCGGGCTAAAATCGTGCAGTGTGAACTCGGCATGACCGGCCGATCACCGATCCTGGCCGATCATGAGGAAAATCGGCCGATTCCGGTCCCTTCACACAAGAACACAGAAGCTCCTGACCAAGAGAAACAAAATTAGCAGCAGAGGATTGTCATCACAATTTTTTTTGTAGTGTTTTTTTTTTTTTTTTTGTACTATAGTATCTCTGTTTAATTTCTTCATTGTAAAAATCACTTTAAGTTTACTTTTACAGTGTTCTGTTGTTTGCATGAATACAAACAAGCATATTTAAAATTAAATAAAAGTATTTTGCAGTTGTATGTGTCTTGGTTTCAGGTTCCTATCCTTGTCCTATGCCTTATTTTCTAATAAGTATACACAGCTTTTGCATGCCGTCAACAAAGATGGTCTGCTCATTCTGTATAAATGTATCACACACTTTGTGGTGAGGTCATATGTATGTATCGGCCTGCTGCTGTTGCACTCTGGTCTACACTGATCGGCACTGGAAGTGGAGCAGAAGTCAGTGTTTCTGCTTGAATGTTTAAGCACTGCTTCTGTTCTTATGTTTTTGTGGTTGATTTCTGTCCAACACCCACAGTGCAGATTCTCACATTATTTTATTTTTTGCTCAGAAGTTCAGCACGCTCATTACAGGAACCAATGCAACACAGAACTGTACTTAAAGATTCTTTCTTCTTCTGAGATACAGAGAAGAAATGGGGCCTCCATATATCAAAAAAGAAAAATAGTGGCGAACATGATATCAAACAGCAGACGTTTTATTATGAAAATACCAGCATAACTGCATTTACAAAAATGTATACTGTAGTTCACTTGTTAGTAATTGCACAAACATGTTCAGCATAGCTTTATAAGAGGAGAGAACAGATCAGATATTAAAAATGTCTGGTGAAATCTGATGAAAGTTTCCCCAACCATTATTTACTGTTAAATTAATAATAGTTAGGAAAAAATGTAATACATAATTAGGGGTTATTTAAAAAAAATATTTTTTTAAGTAAGATTACTTTTTTATATTAGACACTTTTTGCATTGTTTTCTCAAACTTTGATATAATTTTCTTTTATCTCATGCTACAAATGTTTTGCTGTTCTGACAGTTTAGAGTTTGAACATGCTTTTATTTTGTTAATCAAATTTTGCTTTTTCAAAATAATTTATACCAACCCCCATGAACCCTTTCCCTCAACTCAACCCCATTTTATTTGAAGTGTTTTAAATAAAAAATATAAACAGAAATAAATGTTGTAAAACAGCACAAATGAAAATGATTGAACAATAATAAAAATAACCTTACAATTAAACATTACAGTTTGTGTGCTTTAATCGCGTTAATAGTTGTCAAATTAGTGGCTGATATAGAAAAATGTTGTTCAATCAGTCGCAGTAAATGCAGAAAGTCATCTGCTCAGACATTATTTCTTAAACATTTCGACAGTAATTACATTACTGTTAACATACATTCACAAATCAAAATAGAGCCCATAAATAAAATATGTATTTGTTGTTGCTAGTGTGAGATTGCTGGCTGCAAACTGGCTAAATTGGCTCACTTGTTGGTGCTTATGTGGTTTAAGGCGATATTTCTGCTCTTCCTCTGAAACATGAGGAAACACAGACACTGCAAGACCTGACCAGCTCTCATGCACATGCACTCCGCTATGATTTACACTCTGATTCTCTCTGGGATTTTACTTCACATCTCAGGTAGTAATAAAACACTTACAATTCTCTCTTGTAATTAGCGTTGTTAAACTATTGCATGGTGTTTTGTTAAACTTGCATTTTTAAAATTGTTTAACTTGAATTCGTTGAGCTTTTAATTCTTACGTTTCGTACATGTGCAGTTTATGGATGTTTTCATTTAATCTTGTTTACAGATGAAGCTGTAATTAATGCACTGAATATCGGAGTGAAATCTGGATCACCTGGAATTTTCCCCTGTCTATATGATAAAAAACATAAAGAAAACCGTAAATACTGGTGTGAGGGGTCATATTGGGTCTCTTGCATTATTTTGACATATGCAAATGAGACAGGAAAATATTCCCTCACTGATTATCCAGCCCAGAGTATTTTTACAGTGCAGTGGGAGAATCTGCAGACCTCAGACTCTGGATATTACTGGTGTGCTGTGGAGATCGGTGACTATAACACTCTAGACGCCGGTTATTATTTGTATCTGACGGTACGATCAGGTAAGAATATCTTTCCAAATTCCAAATTATTGTAATAATGTGGCTAAGTAATGTTATAAATCATATAAAAGGTTGTTGTTGGATTATGTGTGATAGATATTTATTTCTGTAGCTAAAAAAAAGAATAACTAAAAAAGGAGAACTTGACAGGGCAATGACTAACTTAATGTGAACCGATGTGGCCACAATTGTGCTTAATTACCGAGAAATCATTATTTTTCTTTACCCAAGTTACCCAATATAAACGCTAATTACGATTATAATTCCTCTGAACGATTCCGGTTTGCAGTGAATCAGATCACAGAAACCGTGGCGAATGGTTCATACAGTACTAAAGTAAAAACCGGCTCAAGAATTAATCGGACCACTGTATTTTACTCAGAACCGACTGAGTAAAAATCGTTCTGGATCGGATTAATCTGATCGCTGAATGCTGATTAAATAAGCGTGTTGTTGTGCAAGTGCGACGTTGGCTGAAAGCAGAATGGCAAATTGAAATAGAGGTCTACTATTTCGAATTTCACCTCAGTGTATTTTAGTAGCTAGGCTGTTCCGTGCGCATCGGCGGAAGAATGCACGTCCGATTGGACAGCTGTAATCCTTACAAAAAATGAACGGTAACGCGTTAGAATAATGGTCCGTTGTTAACAAGTAACTATGCAGGAAGTAATAGGTAGTACTACAGGAGCAAGATTAACTAAGCAGTAAGTAGTAGCAAATTTAGGACAAAGGTAGTTCCTTATTAGATATTTGATAATTACTACAAAAAAAAAAAAATCCTCATTGAGAACTACTTGCGAACTATGACCAGTTAATAAAGAATAACCAATGAATTACTAATCACAACAGTAACATCTTAAAAGTGAACAATTGGGTTCTTTGTGGAAACTAATTTATGAATTTGATATCCCCCAAATAAGTCGGCTAGCTACTTGTTAACAACGGACCATTATTCTAAAGTGTTACCAAATTAACCATGGTTTTATTACAGTAAACATATAGTAACCATGTTTTTTTTTTGTTTTTTTTTGGCGTAGCCTATTAATTAATTCATTTTTATAACCAAAAATACTATTTACTACAAATACTGTGGTTAAACTATGGTTAGTTTAGGAAAACCATGACTAGTTTAACTATAACCATTTTTTGTTTTTTTGTTTTTTAAATATTAAAATCGCATGGTTACATTTGGTAAGGAAAGAGTTCCAGAATTGTTTTTAAAAACTTTACTGGCTTCAAATAAGATACTATATACACAATAAGTAAATACTTTATGATATCAATAAAATGTACACATTTACATTTTAGAAACAATAAGCCATTTGATTTTAAAAATCTTATTGATCCTTTTGTCTGTGTTCAGCTCCTGATGTGTCTGTGGTGAGCAGCAGTGTCTCTGGACATGAAGGTGGTGATATCAGTGTTAAGTGTCTCTACAGTTCTAGATATCAGAATAAACTCAAACAGTGGTGCAGAATTAAAGATCAGAGCTGTTACACAGTGGGGAGGACCGACACATCCCAGAATTCATCAGTCCAGATCAGTGATGATGATGATGGGAGAACCTTCTTCACTGTGCTGATGACTGGACTGAGACTGACTGATTCTGGCTGGTACTCCTGCTCTGCTGGAGATCTGCAGGTTCCTGTTCAACTCACGGTCACTGAACCCAAAAGAGGCAAGATCACAAACCAGTTTAGCCATGGTGACACACTTAATTTTATTAAAACTAGAATATTTTTGTTTCTTTTCAAGCATTTACAACTATTCCGGCAACTGCACCATCTGACTCTGAGGCAGACATGTAGGTGTAAACATACTTGACCAATGTGACATCACAACCAGGGGTTGTAAAAAGGCAAAAACTTTCAGTTTATATGCTGTGAATCTCTATAGTGATAGATTGTTTAGTCTTTTTTTTTTTTTTTTAATAAAAACATCATTTTATTCTGTAAATATTAGTTTTGATTTTATTTTATTTTTTACCTAAAATAAATGATCTCTATCATGTTATTCCAAACAGATACAACATATTTTTTTATATATTTAAAAAAAAAAATTTACATTTTTTTTGCAGGCGCAAATGAATAATAAACAGTAAGGAACCGTTACACAGAGTTTATCAGACTGCTTAGGAACAGTAATAGCTAATCAAGATATGAAATGTATAAAATCATCAATTTATCTGAAAAACCATAAAAGTCAACGTAAAATATTCTGGATGCACCATATACTATGGAAACACATTTCTGCCACATAATAAATCATGTTTTGGTAAATCACAATTATGTCAAAATGATGAGATGAGAAGTCAAAATTTGATGTAAAAAGTCAACATTATGAGATAAAACATGAAATCTAAAACTAAACTAAAATAAAAATTTATGACAAAAATAAATAGTTGGAAAGTTGACATTTTGAAATAAAAGTTACAATTATGACATACGTAAGTCATAACTTTGTGATTAAAAGTTACAATTATGACAAAGTCAAATTTTCGAGATAAAAAGTTATAATTATTACATACAACGTTTCTACTTTTTATGTCAGAATTCTGATTAGCCAAAGAATGTATTTTCTTGGAAATGGGCTTCCATAACAAACAGCTATAATGATAACATTATGCTCAAACTAAGAAACTTGTTTCTCCAAGAGCTATGATTACTGATTCAAAACCTGAGACAGACAGGTAAATGTAAACATTGTTATTCAGTCATTCATAATAGTAACTGTATTGCCAGACTGTTACATGCACCATAGTAATGTTATTTTTAATTGCAGAGCTGAAACCCATCCATCTCTAACAGCAGCCTCAGAGACTGTTAATACTGAAATACACAGCAGCACGGATGAGCAAAACAAGTAGCTATTTAAGGCATTTGCTTGAAATGACATCTCTAAATTACAAACAAAGCTTTACAAGATTAACCTGCTGCTGTTATGATAAAAACAAATATATCTCTTCATCACTACAGGTCTGATGTGATTCTGGTCACGTGTTTGCTTTCGATGTTTATGCTGTTACTGATTGTTACTCTTGTTGCCATAGTAACCTGGAGGCTGAGAAAAAAGCCGGGTGAGTTTCTCATAAATAAATAAATGGACATAATATATATTTATAAAGGAGATAATAAAGTGACTCGAGAGGCATCCAACTAGCACATTTATAGAAAAATCGAGCCCGGTCTCATGAAAATGCATATAAATAGTACGCCAAATAAAAACGTGTGGTATTGATACGCAAAAATGGACTTTGGCGTGCATATGATACGCATGTGTTTGGCGTGCATATAATACGCAGTTTTCGCGTGCATATGATACGCATCTACCCCACAACCCTAAACCTACCCATCGCGTAGCATATACACGCCAAAGTCCATTTTTGCGTATCAATACCACGAGTTTTCGTTTTTATTTGGCGTACTATTTATACGCACTTTTATGAGATCGGGTATATCGAATATAAAGTTCATCGTCTTGATGCAAACACATTTGACCACAGAATGATTAGATTGACCAATCAGAATCAAGCATTCCAGAGGGCTGTATAAAATAAATAGTATTTTATACTATTTGTGTATTTTATTCATAAACCCCTGTTAAGTCTAATTTTGGTTCCACAAATAACCTATCAGTGAACAGTTCTTAGAAGAACCTTTTTTTCTTAGTGTGAAGAACATACAAATCTATAGAACATGTTTTCACTAGAAATAACTTTTTGTGGATTGGAAAGATTCAATTGATGTTAATAATGTAAAATATTATGGGATTTAATCTTCATATCTCACTTTGACAGAGAGGGGTCAAATTAGAGAAGGGCATTTGAACAGCACCAGAAATACAGTAAGTATTTTAGGATTTTATTAACATACTGATGCAATTCAGAAGTCTTCAGAGAAGAACACATTCACCCAAAACTCATGAACATTTACTGAGATGCTGATTGCAAATGAATGACCGTCATGTGTGTTTATTCACAGTCCTCTGCCTCAGTGGATGATAATTCAGTGATTTACAGTTCTGTGATTACCTTTCGTAAAGCAGTAAGTGTCTCCTCTTGAGATTTTTGTAAAAGTGATGTGCAGTTTTGGCAGGGGTTGTATGTTTGTCTAGTTAAAAAGGGAAATTTGTTTGTAAATTATCACTATTTTTGCATATCCATTATGTGACACTTGTGGCACTGAAATGACACACTAAGGGTTCTCAGAGCTGATCTTGTTTATTCACAGCCTTCATCATCAGTGAATTCAGAAGGTGAAGTGATCTACAGCTCTGTGAAATAAACTCCCAAGCCTGTGAGTTCTGAATGAAGTTATTAGAAAGCGAAAGTCAATAATTGTAAATTAATAAAATTAATTCATTTCAGTTTAGACAGTGTGAAGGTTCAGTGCTTAACGTTTGCTACTAAAACTTGTGAGTCATATGCTGGTTGGCAATACTGTGAAAGCAAAATGAATTATTCAAGGCTTACTGTACATAGTTTTGAAGTGCATTTCTAAAGTAGATATGCATATTACAGGTATATTCCAGAATGAATTCATGACCAAATCAACACTTTAGAAAGAGTTGAAATATTCTGTAATGTTTCTACTCACGCTTTCTTTTAAGTCCACATTAGGCCTACATCATTTTTAGGGTTGCATACAGTAAATGCAGTTTTGTTAGTTGCAATGAAATCGTTTTTTAAAATAAGTTTAGTTTTAATATTAAATTAAATTGTACTTTTATTCATTTCAATGGCACCTTTTTAAAAAAACAATAAGTGTCTGCATGAAATAGTTTATATACCTTGCTTACACACTTTGCTTATATATATTTTTATGTCTTTTCTGTATGTGTAGCGCCATCTGTTGGACAATTTTACCTCTACATAAACATGAGCGATATAATTTCTTATGCATTTCTTTGTCTGTTCAATAAATCCATATCAACATTTATTAAAACGCACAGTTCATGCAGCTTTTGTGTCGTCCAAGAATCATCTCACATGTGTGATATTGTCATTGTCAGTATTTAATATCTCAGTGAGTTTTTCGCACATTTTCTAACATTTTAGCTTAAATTCTGAAATGGATTTGTCACACCTGAACATCCTGAACTTTCATTCACACTTTTGCACAATAATTCCTTTCATTATTTGCCATAGTAACCGGTGCTGGTTGTCTGTAATGCCCTATAATTGTGTGTAGGTTAAATCAGTTCATTTATGCGTTTTTTTCATATGTAATGTATTTATAGAGTTCCAGAGCTAAATAGTTTAGCAGTTTAATTAATTAGTAATAGTCAACTTTTTTGACGCAAGAGCGGCGCAGCCTTTTTTATTTTTATTTTATTTTTATTTTATTTTTAATTGAACCAATACAAAAAAAAATTAAAAACGGGATACATATAGTATATCATCGCTGAAAGCATTTTCACCAAAATGTTTTTACCAGCTTTCTTTTTAAACGATTAGCAAACAGAGTCATAGAAGCTTTAAATCAATACAGAAAAGCCTAAGACTGGAATCTGTAACTTTGTATTTATGATTAAGTATTTATGATTTATTGATGATACTGTCCACAGAGAGTTAGCTGGTTTAACAAATCATACAACTCATTTGATCCTGAGTCCCAAATCATAAATAAATAAATATACACATAAATACATACATACATAAATAAAAACAGTACATTCGTTGTTTCAGAAATAATTTAAAAAAAGTTTGTTTTAAGTTGAGAGAAAACAAGCCAAAATACTTAAAAAAATAAAAAACTAGTGTGGGATTGTTTCAAGGTTAGTATTTCAGAATGTGCACTAACAGAATTTTATAGAATTTGTAACTAACTTGGAATATGCGAGGCTTCAAGGGTGCATTCCAGAAAGCAAGGGTAACTGTGTTTTTCTACATGAGACTCACTTCACTGAACAAGATGCTGCTTTTTGGAAAATGCAGTGGGATGCGACTGTTTTGTTTAGTCATATGTCTCCAGTCAATCAGCAGGGCTGCGTTCAGTCCCGACAAAACGGTGCAAAACCATTTTTTAAACGGAAACGGTGGTGCGTTGCACTCTGTTCTGATGACTCAAGAGTTGCAACTACGGCAGCTGAGAAGGCCATTCTTTGTGTTCTTTTTGAAGAATTTTCGGAGCCTGATGAAATCGGTATAAATACGTGTTTAATACTGTAAAATACGCTCGATGGTACAGTCACTGCCCTTGCCCTCCAGAATAAAAGAGAACATCCCAATTGAGTGAAGGGATTTGTGCAAACTGTGGTTCCTAATTATTGTGATCCAACATTTGCCTCGCATTTCAGGATGAAAAGACAAACATTTCAGGTGAAGGATAATCCACTTCTTACCTCCGAGACTGTGTTATGATCTATATGACCTTATTATTTTTATTGTGAGTATTAGGCTTATCATTATTGCTGATCACTGTTGTTGTGCTATGATATTGTAATATTTACCATTATATAATCAGAGGAGTATAGAAAAGTTTATGAAAGTGTCACTCCATAATACAATAGCAAAATATATAAATATGTGTATTTTTATGTTACATTAATCAGTGTCTAGCACGCCTTCCTAGGGAAAGGATATGGACCAGAAGACATTGCAATTACTAAATGATATTTAGACAGACTTAAAGAAGTTCCAGATCTATACTTAGCATTTCTTATTTCTTAGAAACTCTTATCATTTCAGTTATTTTGCCTTTAATGTAAATAAACATGTGCAAACAATATACTTGCTCTTGTGAATTTATTTGGATGTTAATTACATTGTGCGAGCTGTCTCTTTAATACCGTGTGGTTTATATACATGTTGCTGCTGATTGGGCTGACATGTTTGACACACCCACCAAACAAGAGAAACCGCATCTCAAACCCCGTTGCACACCGTTTCCAGGAAACATGTCGTTCAAACCGGAAACTGTAGCAAAACGTTGTGCACCGGTTTGAGCTTGAACTTGCCCCTGGTGTCGTCATATGCCTGAACAATTGCCCTGGGAAGGTTGTGACTTTTCAGTATGATGCTGCTCATGGTCATTGCTGCTGTGGATAGTTTTAAAGGTATTTTTCTTATTTTAGTTAGCCTAATGTTTAGTTATACCAGTGGTTTGCAAAACAAGATCTTGATTTCTAATATTACAGCAGTTGTTACACAGCTTAAATCTAAATTTTATACACATTTTGTACTAACTGAAAGAAAAAAAAAAAAAAAGTCAAGCTTTGAAGCTTTTGTGAATCATTTGTTTACAACCAGCAAGTCAGAGCGCGTATCAAACTGCCAAAGTCTTTTTTTCATTTCATGTTGCAAGATTCGTTATGTCATAGGGCAAACGGAAGTGAGCATCCCTATGCCCTACTCCCTTTGAAGTGCAGAGCTTTTGAAGTGTGTTCTTTGAAGGGTGTAGGACATTACTGTCTCGAATAAGCGTTTGGAACTCCCCTGGCGAAGGGAATGGGGTCATTTTGACCCGCCACTGGAAAAGCATGGAATTTACGAAAAAACTGCAGATTTTTTTTATTAAATTTTGTCACACTTGAGCATGGAGTACACACAAAAAATCTGAGTCGATTCGAGGATTCTATGTGGGTGTAATAAAAAAGTAACAAAAAATGTCCCTAGTGAGTCATTTTGACCCGGCCATAGGAATGAATGGAATGTACGAAAAAAACAGCATTTTTTTATTTATTAGATTTTTTTACTATAAAAATCTGACACAATCCAGAAAAGATGCATACCCAAACAAAGGGCTGAGACTGCAGAATGTCCCCAATGCACAAAAAACTCACATACCCACACACACACACACACACACACAAACACACACATGGCACACACACTCCCATTAAAACACATGCTGGGAAATGACTGTCATTTCGAATTTTTTTTTTTTACTTACAGTTAAATTTGAGTGATGGGGTGGAGACCAATGAGTTTATATCATATTTATATTTTTAAATGTATCTTTTATATTTATGAAACTGCTTAATGAAGCCTTATTAAGTTGGTGTAGTTTTAAAGATTTCACTTGTTTGGCTCATTTAAGACTCTATACGATTCTAAAGGCCCCTAGTGGCTGTAATCATAAAATGCAATTTTATGTAATTTTCCCCCACCAGATGGCATCAGAGACACTCAGTGACCTAGGTCCTGATGGATCATCATGTTTAAAGTATAAATATGCAGAAATTGTGTCTTTCTTTGTTTTGTTTTTTTTGCTGAAAAAAAAAAACTGTATAAAAATATGTTACGTTTTTAAATAAAAATATCCAGAATTTATTGTGAATACAATAAAAATCACCAAAAAATAATAATAAAAAAACCTACATAAAATGTATTACATACAAATTATAAAAATGGACCAATATAAGCTTAAAAAAAAAAGTGTATTTTTTGGCCTTCGGGTCATTTTGACCCGCGAGGGACAATTTTGTTATAGGTTTGGGCGGGACGGTTGAGGGTTAAATCATATTTTATTGTATTAAGCTACGTTAAAATAAAGACCAATTTAATTAGCTTATTCTACTTACGTTTGTGTGTGAAGTCGAAATCAACCACAACTTTGCTTTAAAATACATCGCAACTAATAGACCTGTTCTAAGACATTTTTAAAACACTTTCAATGAGGAGTAGCCTAAGCTAATAGCCTAATCGTTTATTTTCCTCACAGTGCATCAGTTATGCAGTTATCAGTGATGCGCTATGCGCCATTCAAAATATAGCACTTCAAGAACGTTATGCTAAAAGTATACAAACATTTCTCATTGATATTTCTCCTCTCAGAATCATTTACCTAGATCTATTCTGTGTTTGTCTGCGTTTTGTCGTCATGCACTTGATTTCTTTGCTTTTAAACTCTAACAATAATTTCCTCATTGCCTTCGTGATTTTCTTTTCTGTTTTTCATCTTTTCAGAAGTGCAAGTGTACTTCACAAGAATACACCTGAAGTCAATGACAAATCACAAACGTGATTACAAACTACATCTGTGTTCTTTAAAATAAAATAAAGCTTAAACAAATTGACTATTAGGCTGAAATACATTAACAGAGTTAAATAAAGGTTATTTAAGATGTTGCTTATTTTCTGGTGCTTTTTATGCAGCTGAATTAGTCCCACATCATTTTTGGAGCTCTTTAAATAGCAAGATTGTAAAATGTTTCTATATTTCCCACAGATATAATGAACTCCTGACTGTGTGGCTTCCAGTTTCAGCTGCGCTTCTGCTGTTATTGATTCTGATTGTTGTTTTCATCTCGAGATGGAGACAGAGACCCAGTCAGTTTGACCTATATAGCACTAGCACTATATAGGATAAATCACTATACAGGATTTACCCTATTATACTTTATCAACACGAATTGATAGGTGAAACAACAAACAGCCACCCACAAATAGTCTATAAACAAAGCATCAGGCTGTCTTTGAGTTCACATGAACAACGGTTAAGGTAAAGTTACTCGTCGTCAGGCTACAGAAGAATACCATAATTCCTCCGTTCAGTTAGGCCTAAGAGAGTCATGCAGACCTATAACACCCCAGCCACAACACATAATTGCGAATAACATGCCTTACTTTTAGCAGCATCATATGACCCCTTTAAAATTTCTTCTATATTGTTTTGTGTTGTGTTTTTGTGAAATGCAGATCTACTCTAAACCTGAAGATCCTGTGATATACAACACTATAAATGATGAAAACCCTAATGTAAGTAGAACAGACATACCACTAAAGTTATGAAAGTTCAGACATGAATGCTGTATCCTTTCTCCACAGGATCCCAACAAGAACATAACCTACAGTACTATTGATCATGTTCCTGGGAGTGAAGAAGTAAGTTTTACAGAAATATTGATATTGTGTATTTATTTGTGGTTCTGCTGGCAGTAAATTTGAAATGATCTCACACTTCCAGAAGCCTCCAGCAGGTGGAACAATATACAGCATAACATAAAGTACTGTGGGTCCACACTGACAGCAACAGTGAGAACAACTCAAGAACAGAACCTTCTGACCAACATAAACAAAATCAATAACAGAGGATTATCACACCACAACTTTTTTGGTAGTTTTTTTTTTTTGTCTTAAATCCAAAAAACACAAACACTGAATCCACTCATACAGTTGACTTTTTCCTCTTGATTTTCATTGCACATTGGTTGTGAACTTTTAACCTAAGATTTTATTTTCAAAAGGACCCATATGAACTGATGTCAGGGTCAAAAATGGAAACGATTGTAAATGAAGTTCGTAGTTTATAACTACCTGTTTTTTTTTTTTTGTGTGTGTGTGTGTGTATTAAAAGACCTCTCCTGAGAAAATTGGGTTCTTTTTAAAAGTATGTACAGTTATTATTTCTATTTAAGTGTTTAATTTCTTCACTTTCAGCTTATTTGTGGAATATTCTACTTGTGTCTCTGTTTGTGTTAATAAAAACAGCTAGCTGAATTTCAATAAAAGTATTCTGAAGTACTGAAAAATGCATTGACTTTCTCTCAATGTACTTTAGTTAAGTTTGGATTGAGAAATCCAACATACTGATCTACTACTTAAAGGGATAGTTCACAAAAAAAGAAAATTCTGTCATTACTCACCCTCATGTCGTTCCAAACCCGTAAGACCTTCATTCATCTTCGGAACTCAAATTAAGATATTTTTGATGAAATCCGAGAGCTTTCTATGCAAACTACCATGGTCAAGAGCATGGCACTAGAGGCGGTTTAGCAAATCACAATGCACTGGGCCAGCTAACCAATCTGAGCCCATTGCGTATTTCTGAGGGAGGGGCTTCATAAAACCAGGAAATCTTCAGAGCGTTCATAGGAGAAAGGACAGAACGGTGTAGAATAAAGGTAAATTACAGTATGTGAAAAATAATGAATTTTTTATTTTTTTTTAAACAAAGCATTAACACATGTTAGACTGCAGATCGTCACGCCCCTCACCTCAGCTGCATGCGCTCCGGTTGTATTGTAAACAATGGCGTTGTCAATATTGCTTATCAATTTGAGCCCGATTGAGACAGAGGATATTAGTGTAGAGGATCGCACAGAACCTGTGCAAGCACGGCTCTTACAGGACGTTTCAGAATGGTATGTTTGTTTGTTGTTGTCTCATACTTTTAGATACGCTGTTATTTGTAAATGCTACTGCTTATGTTAGCTTTTAATATACGGTTTTATCCTGATTAAAGCTTTAATACAGCAGAATACATGATTGCATTGTAGCATTTTTGTAACAGTAAAAAGTGTTTGCCAGCAAGTATTGCTCACTACCACGGCAATCGCCTGCGTGTCCATGTTTAATGCTTCTCATAGCTATGTGAATAATATCTGTGCACTATACAAATAAACTTGAATTTAATTGAATTTTGTCTAACTCCTGTTTTTCCCTTTAAAGCTGTTCAGTTTAATACATAATTGATGTTGTGCTGTAAAACACAAATTAAACGTTTTAATTTCACAACTTTTTTCAAATGTTTTAGCAGCCATGAGGTTGGATCACTGATTATTTACTTATGAAATGATATGAAATGAAATGTCTCCTATAACAAATGAAACCAGTGTCTGTGTGTCTACAGTAACTTTGAAGACATTAGATTATGTAACCATTGCAGAAGGAGGAAGCATTACAGTCCCCTGTCTGTATGATAATCAATATAAACTAAACCCAGAATACTGGTGTAAAGGGTTTACGTGGGAATTTTGCCAAATTACAGCCCACGGAAACGGACAATAACTGGTTATCCAGCCCATTTTTTTTTTACTGTGAAACTCGAAGCAATGCAATGTCTTCAGACTCTGGATGTTACTGGTGTGCTGTGGAGATCGGCAATCATGCAAACTTAGATGACAAAAAACCTTTGTATTTAACTGTTCAACAAGGTAAAGAAGGTTTTTGTGGTGCAACAGTTCATACATTTCCATTATATTATATTTGGTTTTATTCTTTGGATCTAACTAAATGTATTAATTTAATTCAAAGTTTTTGCTGTCTGTGTTCAGCTCCTGATGCGAGCACCCAGCTCCACCCACTCAATCTCATGCCAGTCAGGACACTCTCACGGGCCTCATAAATGGCACCTGTGCACAGTTTCTCATTTTCTTTCTTGTTTGTTGAACCATGCAGAGGACTGTGATCTCTTTTCCTTGTATCCTGTATTTTTGTGTGCATAATTTACTCTTCGCAAAGATCCACCCATCTTTGATACGGTTGCTATGTCTGACAAGCTATGGCACTCTCACGTCAAACATCATGTTCTCACACAGTGAAAAACCCGTTGGCAGACAAGACGAGCAGGTTACTTTTGTTATGAAACAAAGTTTTAGTTTTGTTCAGAGGCGGACAAAGTACTCAACTCCATTACTTGAGTGAAAGTACAGATACTGCTGGTCAAACATTACTCCATTACAAGTAAAAGTTGTAAAGACAGATTTTTACTTAAGTAAAAGTACAGAAGTACTTGCTTTTAAAAGTACTTAAGTACCAAAAGTAAATTTCCTTTATGTCAATGCACTGTTTTATTATTGTTGTTTGTAATACTTGCAATACTTCTGAAGCAACTTAGAATACATTACACCTGCTGAATACACTGACTAGCTTGTAGTATATTTGGAATAAAGAGCTTTTAGAATGTTAAAAACCAATGGGGAAAAAACAAAACAAAAAACATTATTGAACACCCCTACCCACCCCCACAAAAGCAGGATGGTAGTGATCTCACACAGTTCTGACAGTGTGTGCACACATCTATGTGTAGCCATTCATCCACATTTGAACAGAGTGGACAGTGAAATCCTGTAAATACAGAGTGATAAGGAAGAAAAAAAAAAATCAAACCTGCTTTAAAACCCAGCAACACAACTGTAGCTGTA
>NW_015548285.1:305143-343136 GCF_001515605.1 Sinocyclocheilus anshuiensis
CAACACCTATTGTGTTTTATTAGGAGACGCACAACAGTTCTTCTGTGGCTTTATAGGTAATATTTTCACCTACACAATTTAGCAAAATCAGACAATATTGTGTCTAATATATACCACAATATTAACTTCTTATTATTGAATTGTTGTAAATAAATATCACATTTGCAACTGGTCAGTGTTCAAAAAATGCTGGGAAATCTGTTCATGTAGCCCCACAAGAATGATTACTGATAAACTGTCTGAAAAAAAGAAAGTCACGTTTTAGAGAAGAAAAAAATCACCCACTGACTTTCAAAGCTGCTACATAGTAACGACTTTCTACTTCGAGGACCTTCATAGAAATGTAGTGGAGTGAAAAGTACAATGTTTGTCTTTCAAATGTAGTGAAGTTAAAGTCATAAGTTCCCAGAAAAAATAATACTCAAGTAAAGTACAGACACTCAAAAAATGTACTTAAGTACAATACTCAAGTAAATGTACTTAGTTGCTGTCCGCCTCTGGTTTTGTTTAGTTTTAGTTTCATTTTTTAAGAAATGCAAACAATAAATACCGTTTTGTGGCTCTTTAATGTGTCGTGACAGATCACTGTAGTACCTCAGTTCAAGCGGTAAATGAACCGATCATCTCTTCCTCTTTACTAGTTATAGCACAAAATAAACATGAATGAACATCAGAAGGAATCTTGTTTTAACCACAGAAAGATGTCAGTACACACCATTTTTCAAGTTCAAGTCCCCCGACATTAATCTACTTTCCTGTCTGGTTTGTTTGATGAACAAAAATGGCAGATTTGGCTTAAATAGGCATTTGTTTCGGTTGTGTAATGATTAGATAGTCGGACTTGTAACCTGAAAGTCCTGGGTTCGAGTCTCAGTACTGACTGGTGGGGATTGAATGACCAGCACTTTCCACCTTCAGTACCCATGACTGAGGTAGGTGTGAGCAAGGTACTGAATCCCCAAAGGCTCCCCATGTGCAAAAAGGGCTGTCCGCATGCTCCCTGAATGTGTTCACAGTGTGTACTGATGTTTACTTGTTATTTTGTATGTTCTTTTAAGCAACAAATAAATAATAATAAATAAAACTGCTTAATGAAGCTTTGAAACCTTTGTGAGTCATTTGTTTGCAACCAGTGATTCAGAGTATCAAACTGCCAAAGTCAGGTGTTATACTGTATTTGTTCATGAGGGATCATGGATTTCTGTTGGAATGTTTTCCCTCAACATTTCAAGATCTTAAGGCACACGAGTTCCTGAAAGTGATGCATGATGGGATACGTTTAGCTTCTGTGCATTAAGGGTACTGAACTTTGGCGGGGGTTTTTCAGACCTGGGACAGTCTTGTGCACTTACTTCCTGTTTTGTGCACATGCTCTCAAGCGGCCATGACCGCAAGAGTAGTAAAGAGTAAGTAATAGTCTCTTATTGGCCTGTTTAGTCAATTAATAGATTACACTTTCAGTAGAACATTTCAACTGGTTGGTCAAAAGGTGTTTTATGCATGTTTGGACTGAGTTTTTGTTGCGTGCGTCACCAGCATGTGGTGTTTCGAGCGCTTCGAAACAGTGGATCATTTTGCAGAGCAATGGGTTTGGTTGGTTCAAAGTGTCATTTCACTCAACAGTTCATTTCACCCATTACTAATGGCTCTTGCTCATATGACCACGTTTCATAGAGTGGCTTTGACATATAGCCAACAACATGCTGTACAGGCAAAACAGATATTAATTTGAATTCAGAAGCATCAAGACTTCTGACAGGCTGCAGACGAAAAATGTTGGGTATGTCAAATATTTTTTTATATGTCAAAATCAGTGTTTGTATAACTGATACAAATGCAATTAGAATTAATGTAATTGATCAATATAATTTCTCAAAACGTTAAATGATCACACATCATCTCAATGATTGTGACTGATAAAATTTAGTATGTTACCCCCAATCCTGAAACCCTGATCTAGAGTCTATCCTCAGCGCTTAGGTGGCTCAAGATATTTAAGTGCTACTGTATAAGAGGGTGAAAACGGGAAGTGCAGCAGTTACTACAAACACAGTCAAACAACTCCAGATTCAGAAAGAGAAACTTACACAATGGATGCATACGCAAAGACAAAAATCTTCTACATTTCCATTGGGGTTTGGCTCATTTTAGGTGAGTATTTAATGTTGTGCTGAGTTTATTTTTTAATGGATCATGTTTATAATGCCACATTTTATGCTAAGCTGTTTGTGTTGCTTTTATTGTGTTTTATGTGAAGAATAAAGAAATTAAGAAGTGAATCATTGTTAATTCGGGACATAATAATGGTTTGCATTTTGTTTGTTAAGGTGTTGTAAGCTACAGCGGTTGGTCAAAACATGTATTAACTATTCTGACTGGAGGATCTGTCACCATCCCATGTCATTATGACAAGAAATGCACACAGCAGAAGAAATACTGGTTCTCAGAGATTGATGAATCTAATACATACACAAATAAAACAGAGGAGAATCTGTCAGTAATTGATCATCCTGATCAGAGTCTCTTTACTGTGACTATGAGAAACCTGCAGGACAAACACAATGGGCATTATTATTGTGTTGTGGAGACTGGAGAACAATCACCGATAAATATAATATATGAGACGCAGCTCAAGATTCAATCTGGTAAGACATTTTGCAATTGTTTTAATCGAATTCTAATGTCAAATTCTTTGACCTTACACATGTGTATTTTATAATAACAAATAAATGGTGTGTGTGTGTCTGTTCAGCTCCTGATGTGTCTGTGGTGAGCAGCAATGTATCTGGACATGAAGGTGGTGATATCAGTGTTAAGTGTCTCTACAGTTCTGGATATCAGAATAAACTCAAACAGTGGTGCAGATATAAAGATCAGAGCTGTTACACAGTGGGGAGGAATGACACATCCCAGAATTCATCAGTCCAGATCAGTGATGATGATGGGGGAAGATCCTTCACTGTGCTGATGACTGGACTGAGACTGACTGATTCTGGCTGGTACTTCTGCTCTGCTGGAGAGGCACTGAGTCCTGTTCATCTCACTGTAACTGAGGCAGAACCAGACAAAGAGAAAGACACGTCAGTATTCAAACATTTCTCATTGCTGTCTCTCCTCTCAGAATTATTCTGTATTTGTCTGCATTTTGTTGTCATGCACTATTTCATTAATTTATTTTGCCTTTACTCTCTAACTGCCTTTGATTTTTCTTCTCTGTGTGTTTTTTTTTAATTTTTTATATCTTTGCAGAAGTAAATCAGGACATCACGAGAATAATAATAATAATACAACTGAAGTCACCGGCAATCCACAAAAGTACTACATCTGTATTGTTTAAAAAAAAAAAATCTTAAACTTCTGCAATTATTAGGCTGAAATACATTCATTAAATAATACATTAACAGAGATAAATTAAGTTCTGGTGAATGTTTATTTCAGATATGACTCATTCTCTGGTGCCTTTTATGCAGCTGAATTAGTCGCATATAATTTTTGGAGCTCTTTGAATGAAAAGATTTTGAAATGTTTCTTTATTTCCCACAGTAATAAACTCCTAAATGTGTGGCTTAAAGTTTCAGCTGCGCTTCTGCTGTTATTGATTCTGTTCATTGTTTTCACCTGGAGATTGAGACGGAGACCCAGTCAGTTTGATCTCCTTTTTTATTTGTTTGAATATTCATTTAATTTCATGCAATTTTATAATTTATAGCAACAGCACTCAACAATTCTGTTAATGTCATATATTATTGTTTCTTCTTTTTAAAAAAAAAAAAAAAAAAAAGAAGAAGAAGAGCAAGATGAACAGCAAATCAGAGAGAGAAACGGCAGCAGAACCATTGACACAGTAAGTCCTTTAACCCCTTAACCTGTTAACTGTCACTGGCCCACCGGTGGGCTCACTTGTCATTACATGATTTAAACAGTAATATCTTAGTCTGAACCTAAAGTAATCTTGACAAACTTTAAATTGTTTGAAAGCTTAAAGACTCTAGTTTTCAAATTTGGTGGCTAATTTTTCCAATATTTTACAGAGCAACTGTAATTTATTAATTTGCAAGAAGAGTACTCATCAGAGTCAGAGAGCGAGTTCTGACCTTTATTTTGAAATAGTGATGCACATATGAAATCATGAAAAATCAGTAAAAACTCATGTCAAACTTCATGTCAAGTGTTCAAAAGATAACATCCATTCTATTTTTGAAGAAAAAAAGGTCTAAAAGTGTTATGACTATAAAGAAAAAAACAATAGATTCCTTATTTTTGATGCAGCGTGAACTGTAACATAGGTCTAAGGTTCTCGTCGAATGTCTCGTGTTTTTTAAAGATTAAATTGAAATCAGATACTGCCATACTGGCCTTAATACTTCTGAATGTGATGTCTACTTCATAATAATTGAGAAAAGTATGGAAAAACATGTTTCAGATCACTCAAACCATATATGGAAATGGAGGCGCCCTTAAATGGTTACTAATTAGGTTTGATGGTCATCCAGTGGAAAATCTTGGTACTACGCCCAAACAAAATCTCACTGAAAGCTCATTTTTTGAGATATCAACCTCAAATTTGGAACACAACTTGTTCAGATTTTTTGTTTTAATTTTCTCAGAGTTTTAGAGTAAAACATGCTTTGTAAAATATATATTTTAAATAAAATATGAATATTTTAATCTTTTTTTTTTTTACTTTTAAGTTAATTTCATAAACTTAAACTTCCATAACGTTTTTGTAATATAATTTTTATAACGTATATCTACAATAATCTGCCAAGTGTCTTCTTTACAAAGAGACCAACCTTAAGTCTGTGCTCCAAAGCATTCACAATTTTTAACAATTTAAGTTGGAAATGTCATTTTCAGGTCTATGCTCAAAAAGTGGTACCGACAGTTACTTTATGAGACTTTTGGTTATGAAGATGTATGTATAACAATATCAATGTTCAATTGATTAGATTCATTTTTCAGAACAGTTTCTAACATCTCTAACAAAGTGTAAGTGCAATTTCAGATTTTCTGTTTTATGGGACTTCAGAGTTCTATAATAATTAATAATTAATTAATAATTGGATCAGTTTGCATGTGATGGCTCACACTATGAAAGAATGTTTAAAGGTTGTGAAGACTATGACAATTTCACCGAGAATCAAGCAAGCAAATAGTTTAGTTTAGTTATTCTGCAAAATGTAGTAAGTATTTGCTCTTTTGTACATGTGCCAAAACGTGTGCAGAGATTGTTCAGATATGTGGGGAAAAAAAAAATCATATTCAAGAATCAGACCAAAGCAAATGAGAAATATACAACACTCCCTTTGTCTCCCTCTTCTGGTTAACACAGAGGGTAGGAAATGCTAAGATCCACTTATGGTGCTTTTCCACTGCGTGGTACGACTCGGCTCGGCACGGCTCAGTACGGCACGGCACGGCACGGCTCGGTTTGCGTTTCCACTGCAGTTCAGTACCGCTGTAGAGTGGGCGGGATTATTCACATGTCGTTATAGTTGCGCCGCCTCTATTGCTGCGACTCCTGAAAAACGTTTTCATTCCGCGTCGCCCCAACATGCTCTCGCTGGATCCGCTCCTCTGCTATCAACGAGAGGAACGTCTGTACTTCCTCAACAGACAACGAAACAGCCACTTTTTGGTTGTTAAAAAAGGTGCGCTCGTTCAAAACAGTTGCGTTCGATCCTTCGCTGGCTGTGCTGATTTAAATCTAGCGGTTCTGTTGTGTTTTGGCGCTTTTCCACTGCATGGTACGGCATGGTACGGCTCGGTACGGTTCACTTTTGGGGGGTTTTCCACTGGGTACAGTACCTGGTACCTGGTACTTTTTTTAGTACCACTTCGGTTGGGGTTCCAAGCGAACCGTACTGTTACCAAAAGGTAGATATGTGGGGGCATGTTAGAACGAGCCGTTTTAGGGGGGCGTGGCAGAGGCTTAACTTTGATAAAGTATATCTCTTTGGTTTTGAGACTTTAGTCTTTGCAACTTCAGGGATCTTATCTATGCACAATCAGCTTGTAACCCTCCAAAGAGAAAGGAAAACTTGAAATCGCATCATATGACCCCTTTAAATCAGCACAGCCAGCGAAGGATCGTGTTTTGAACGAGTGCACCTTTTTTAACAACCAAAAAGTTTTGTTGTCTGTTGCGGAAGAACAGACGTTCCTCTCGTTGATAGCAGAGGAGCGGATCCAGCGAGAGCTTGATGGGGCGCAACTATAATATTTTTAGGAGTCGTGGTAGTAGAGGTGGCGCAACTATAACAACATGTGAATAATCCCGCCCACTCTAAAGCGGTACTGAACTGCAGTGGAAACGCAAACCGTGCCGAGCCGAACCGTGCCGTGCCGTACTGAGCCGTGCCGAGCCGAGTCGTACCACGCAGTGGAAAAGGGCCAGTTCAGTGACGCAGGTAGTGACGATTCTCTCCGGCCAATCCGTGATCAGCAGAGTTTACACGTCACGTTTTGGTGACGGTACGGTTCACTTGGAACCTCAACCGAGGTGGTACTAAAAAAAGTACCAGGTACCAGGTACTGTACCCAGTGGAAAACCCCCCAAAAGTGAACCGTACTGAGCCGTGCCGTACCATGCAGTGGAAAAGCACCATTAGAGAGGTGTCATCATATTTTAGAGCAAAATATTTTTTTTCTCCTTACTTCTCATAGTACCCATGGAACTTGTATTAAATGAGTCATATGTTAATTTCTTGATATTTTTTTCTGTATTGTTTTGTGTGTGAAATTCAGATCTACTCTAAACCTGAATACCCTGTGATATACAGCACTATAAATGATGAAAACCCTAATGTAAGTAGACCAGACATGCACTGATATAATGAAATATCAGACATGAATATATCCTGCATATTTACAATCTTTTTCTCCACAGGATGCCAACAAGGACATAACCACCTACAGTACTATTGATAATGTTTCTGGGAGTGAAGCAGTAGGTTTTACAGAAATATTGACATTTCATATCATGTGTTTATGGTACTGCTGGCAATTAATTTGAAATGATCTCACTCTTCCACAGGCCTCCAGCAGTTGGAACAATATACTGCACTGTGGCTCCACAACAACAGCAAGAGTGAGAAGAACACAGGAACAGACCCTTCTGACCAAGAGAAACAAAATCAGCAACAGAGAAATGTTATCACACCACAATTTTTTTGGGCAGATTTTTGGCTTATTTAACAAATACACAAATCCACTGAATCCACTCATGCAGCTGACTTTTTCCTCTTGATTTTCATTTGCACATTGGTTGTGAACTGTTTAGCAAATATTTTATTTTGAATTGATGTGAGGGTCAAAAATTGAAAGGATTCTTGTAAATGAGGTTCATAGTTCATAACTAGCTTACTTGCTGTTTTACATATTAAAAGACCTCTCCTGAGAAAATGGGATTCATTTTAAAAGTATGTAGCCTAGTTATAATTTCTATTTAAGTGTCTCTGTTTCATTTCTTCACCGTTAAAGAAAAAACACTTTCAGCGTATTTGCAGAATATTTTGCTTGTGTCTGGGTTTATGTTAATAAAAAAAAGCTAGCTGAAATGTAATAAACGTATTTTGCAGTTGTGAAAAAAATCCATTGACTTTGTCTCAATGTACTTTAGTTGTTTTTTAAACATGACCACTTTTGAACAGTGTCAATAGAGCGGGGTGTTTCTGGTCTGCCCGTACAGTATAAACGTATTGCACACTGCACTCTGCTGCTGATTTCCGCACGATTAACATTGTAAATAGAGCGGAAGTCAGTGAGACTCGAATGTTGAAGTGTTGCTTTGGACTTAATCACTCAGTGTTTTGTGGTTGATTGTTTGGTTGACTGTGCACTTTATCACATTTTTTTTTAAAGTTTAATGCAAGTTTAGCACGCTACAGGAACCAATGCAGCCACAAGACATTTAGAACTGTACTTAAAGTTGAAAGTAGTTGCATAACTAAATGTATGCAAAATATATTTTTTGAAAACATTTACACGATAAATTAACAGTCACTAAGCTTCTTAGTAAGGCCTGTTTCGTGCATTTTTATGATAGGCCTACCTCACATTATTTTAGGAAGTGTTGTTTCTAAAGTTTTACTGTAAGCTCGTGGGTGACAAACAGCATCTGACTACAGTTTCCATTACATCAGGAGTACAAGAATGGTTCATTTTTTATTATTCTCAGAGGCATTTTTCATAATCTCAGCTTCTGTCTTTTACTCATGTCCGTAAAATAGTGTTCTCTGATTCTCATTGGTGTTTTAGTGTTTGCTGCAGGTAAGAAAGAAAATATACCCTCAAAACTAGGTTTTATATTTGTGTTTATAAACCACCTTGTTCTTCTGAATTCATGTGTAGCAGCTGTTGTTTCTTTGCATATTTTGCATTTACATTACATTACATTTAGTCATTTAGCAGTATTTTAAAATACAAAAACTTAAAATTATCAATCTAAACGAGCTTAAAATTTATAATGGGGTGAACAAGACATTTATTGTAGAAATAACTTAAATTTATTAGTATAAACTCCTTAAAATATTGTGTTACACCAGCTAATAAATTTGAGCAAAACCGTTCACTGGGATACTCAAACATTTAAGCATTGCCAACTATAGATTTTTAGGTAACATTGCTTAAAATTCCATGCGAAATGTACTTAAGAAGAGGGATGCAAAAACGATGCACTATATTTTTAAGTAAATCTAGCATATTATTTTTTTCAGTGTGAACTCAAAATACTGGTGTGAAGGGTATTGGTTTTCTTGCCGAATCACAGCCCGTGCAAATGCTACAGGGAAATGGACAATAACTGATTCATTATTATTATTATTGTTGTTGGTATTATTATTATTATATATTGAAATGTGGTTTTATAATTCAGTAGAAATATCAAATATTTCAAAGTTCAATAACTAAAAGTTTTTGCTGTGTGTGTTCAGCTCCTGATGTGTCTGTGGTGAGCAGCAGTGTATCTGGACATGAAGGTGGTGATATCAGTGTTAAGTGTCTCTACAGTTCTGGATATCAGATTAAACTCAAACAGTGGTGCAGATATAAAGATCAGAGCTGTTACACAGTGGGGAGGACTGACACATCCCAGAATTCATCAGTCCAGATCAGTGATGATGATGATGGGGGAAGATCCTTCACTGTGCTGATGACTGGACTGAGACTGACTGATTCTGGCTGGTACTTCTGCTCTGCTGGAGAGACACTGAATCCTGTTCATCTCACTGTAACTGAGGCAGAACCAGGTACAAATGTTTCAATAAATCATAAATGTTTTGATATGACATATGAAATAAAACACAACTAAACTTACTTTTTTTTGTCCGCAGACACTGTCAGTGACAAAGTGTTAGTATTTAATCTGTTCTCTGTAAATGGCTTTCCTTTATAATCATCTTTGTGAAATTATTCTATATTTGTCTCTGGTTTATTTCATGACTAACAGTCATTTCCTCGTTGCTCTGGTGATATTCTTCCCTTTCTCCTCCTTTTTGTCTTTGCAGAAATGAAACAGTGATTCTCAAGAAACATAATAATGAAACGAAAGACGAGCCACAAAAGTGTGTATTGTTTAAAATAAAATAATTAACGCTTAATCTAATTTTAAAACCTTTGAAATACATTTAACAGAAGGGTTTTTCACGCTTTAAATATTTAATCATGAGTCATTAAACCCTGGATAAACTGAATCATGGGTTTTCCTTGTATGGTATTGTCGGTTGATTATAAAGGTATGGTTGTTTTAACTCCAACTGACGTGTTTTCTGTCAACATTCGATATTTTTTCTTCTCAAACGCTGAAACCACTGCTTATACAATTCAATTCTCTGTTTTATAATTTAGGGTAAAAAAAAAAAAACTTTGCTAAACATGCTTCTAAATGTGATATGTAGGCTACTTCTCCCGTGGTTAAAAGCTAGGTTTAGCCTGTAACAATGATAACCCGGGGTTTAATGTAGTGTGAAAAGCCCTAGAGTTTATTATGAATAAATAATTTTTATTAAGTTTCTTTTTTGGAGCTCTTTGAATATATGAGTTTAAAATGTTTCCTTATTCCCAACAGTAATGAACTCCTGAATGTGTGGCTTCCAGCTTTAGCAGCACTTCTGCTGTTATTGATTCTGGTCGGTGTTTTCACCTGGAGATTGAGACAGAGACCCAGTCAGTTTGAGCTGCACTACATTTCTATGTCATGCCCTGCTATTTTGACATTTATTTTGACAGCACAGATTCTATCTATATGCAGTTAAAGGGGTCAATTTCAAATTTTCCTTTCTCTTTGGACTGTTACAAGCTGTTCGTGCATAGATAAGATCCCTAAAGTTGCAAAGACTAAAGTCTCAAACCCAAAGAGATATTCTTTATAAAAGTTAAGACTTGTCCATGCCCTCCTAAAACGCCTCGTTTAAACACGCCCCCACATGTCTACGTCACGGTGTGGGAAGATTTGCATAACACCGCCCAAATGTTCATGCAAAGAAAGAAGGTGTAACTTTTATTCTCGCTGTAGTATTGTTGTTGCCGCCGCCACCATGTTGTGGAGACGCTGTGTGTTTCGTTGTGAAAGCGAAACTACTTTGTTTGGCCTTCCAAAAGAGGACGATATCTGCTTCGTCATGCCTAGAGCTGATCCGTGCTGGTTGCTGAGGAAATACATCAACTTCGCGCTGTGGATCGCCGGATCGGCTTTCACTGTGGACGAAGCAGAGTCCAGCCCGGGGTCGTCACATGTGGTTGCCGCAAGCCCGCTCCTTCGTCGAATCCGCCGGCCGCGCCGTTCTCAAGCCCGCCTGCTGCTCCTCACTCAAGCCTGCCGTGTGTGACACTGTGTGTTTCGTTGCGAAAGTGAAACTACTTTGTTTGGCCTTCCAAAAATGGACACGACTAGAAATCAGTGGTTAAGGTCTGTGCACAAAGGCTGTTTCTGTAAAGTGGGGCAGTTCCAACTTTGGAAGTACAGTCTGGCGCTTCTGACTCACAGACTGTAAGTACGTTTTTAATATTTAAAGAATTTGCCACTGACGATTCAAACGCGAGTTTTGAGCAGTGTAGAGTAGTGCTTGTAGTTTGTAATTTTTTCGATCACAAATGCAGACATTGTTTTATGTTTACGCGGCGCGATACGCAACGCAACGCTTAAAAAGACAGTATAAGTCATTATAATCAGTAATTATGTCCCCACTGGATGCAACAAATGCCTCGTTTGTAATGGGTTTTATTGGCGTTGTCTCATCGCGCCGGGACACGGCATCACAATATGGTAAGGGGCGTAACATTTCCGTCACACGCTGGAGGTATTCGGCCAATCACAACGCACTGGATAGCTGGCCAATCAGAGCACACCTCGCTTTTCAGACCGATGAGCTTTGTAAAAATCGACGCGTTTCAGAAAGGCGGGGCATAGAGGAGCAACAATAATGTACAGTATGTGGAAAATAATGTGTTTTTTGAACCTTAAACTGCATTACACCAAATACACAACATAGTGTTATTTTTAGCAACGTCATATGACCCCTTTCATGTCAGATATTACTGTTTCCTCTTTTTTAAAATGAAGAACAAGAGAAACATCAAATCAGAGGGAGAAACGGCAGCAGAGCCACTGACATGGTAAGTCCTTTATAAGAAGCAAGTTGTGAAAATGTTGGTATGATAATATAGGGTTCAACGGGGCTAAAGGCGCACCGGGGTAAAACGCACATTTGACTTATTAATTATAAATGCACATTTTTTCTTAAGGTGTGTCTTTAACCCCTATGTTATGTGCCCTGTCAGTTCATTTTTAGTATACAAGACTCTGTCTTCTTTGATAACACAGCCTTTTCATTCTAATCAATCTAGAGATTGTTTTAGAGTAAATATGAGAAAAGAAAAGCATTTTGTTGTTTTTGTCCAGCCTCCCTTCTCGTAGCTATTTTCATTGTGTTGACCAAGGAACAGGTAGTTCAGAAAGTGAGTCATAGCCTATGTTTATTCTTTCCACTTCATTTGTCGGACTGATTTAAAATGGTAACCAATGAGATAATAAGAATGATCTATTAAAAGAACCAGCTCATCAGAGGTATTTTATTTTTACACAGGCCTGTTGCATAGGAAATAACCCTTTGATGTGTGCTGTGTCATGTTAGAAATATAAATACAAAGTTATGACCAACAAACTGCTAATTGAATTTATTGGACTTATTTCATACAATATTTCTGACAAGAATGCAACGCTATTCACATACTTTACGCCACTCACATATTTCCAGGACATGTAGCCTACAGTCATTTTGGTTTCTTGATGTTACTGTTTTTATTGTTTTTTGTGTGATTGTATGAAATGCAGATCTACTCTAAACCTGAAGATCCTGTGATATACAGCACTATAAATGATGAAATCCCACATGTAAGTAGACCAGACATTAATATACCTATTTTGGGGTGACCATATGTTCTATTTTTCTTAGGCGTGTCCTGGGGTCCGTTCTTCGTACCTCGCTTAATACAGCTCAGATGATTTGAAAGATGCCAGATCTTTTAATTGTGATAACTGATCTCTGGCTAATTTGGTTCGTAAAACGAATTTGCAGATTTGATTAAAATATCTGGATTAAGTTGGCTGAGATTACTGTGCATTCTTGTGTTCTGCGAAAAGGGCAGATATGGTTGGATATATCAATACTTGAAAGCGCGATCAGCAATGCAGTGACTGGCTGGCGACAAGACAGCAACATCATAGAATTAAAAAAGACACCTGATGAAAAACTTGACAAATTTCTGGACCTTTATAAGGAAACGTGTACTGTTTTTATTTTATGTTTATTTATTTTTTACATGATTCCCAATTATTTATATTCATGATTTCTAGTATTCGTACAGGCTTGAAATTTTGATTTCAATGTTGTAATTAGCAATTCATTTAATTTTATCTTTGAAGCAGATTTTTGATACAGATTTGTTATCTGTATCTCCTGCATTCAAATCAAGCCACTCCCATAATAGCTGTCACCACTCAAATTAATGCACGACTCAGATTAAATGTATAGCATGTATGTAAGACTCCAAAACAATTATAAAGTAATTATTTCATCATGAATAAATCTTTCAATAAGTAAAACTGGCTGTGCCTATAGTAATATAGACTACACAACATTCTAATATTATTTTCAAATTAATTTTTAAATTATTATTATTTGAAGTTATTGTCCCTGGACCAGTAGGATACTCTTGTAATAAAGTATCGGTGGCTGCTACTTATTTCATGTAAACAGGATTAGATCGCATCTTTTTAAGTCTTAAAAAGATGCAATCAAATCCTGTTTACATGAAATAAGCCTGCTCCCGAGCTTTAAGCTTACAGACCTGTTGCTATGACAGCAACTCCAGGATGAGCTTCAAAGAACCAAACAATCCAAGATCATGCCAAATCATCAACAATCAAATCCAGCTAATTGAGTTAGCGATGTACGAAGAACGGACCCCTGGCTGGGATTACTAAATTGCCTAAAATGTCCAGGTTTTGGCTTTTTTTTCTTATTGATGTGCTCTCTACATTATTTGCTTTACTTTGATGGCTCTATAGATCCCGCCTTCTTGCATGCCACGTTTGGTTGTTAATGTACAATGCCTGCACCCCTTACCAAAAAGTAGTATACTTCAAGTTTATTTTAGTAAGTATACTTAAGTAAAGTTCAAGTATATTTTTAAGTATACTTTATGTAGTAAGTATACAAATATCAGTGTACTAGTAGTATACTTGTAAGTGTACTATTTCAATACTCCTTGGGACTAAATTGGCCCACTTTCTAGTATATAAAAGTATACTTTTAAGTATACTTTAAGTATAACAGTAGTAAACTTTGAGTACACAACTAGTTTACATCAAAATGTTTAGTTTGTACTGCAACTATACTAAAAGTGAACTTATAGGTATAGTATAGTTTACTAATTAAATACTTGTAGTAGCATTTTTAGTAGGCTACACTTTAAAGTATAGTCTTAGTAAACTACTAGTTTAGTAGTTTTATACTGCAAGTATACTCGTAAGTTTTCCCCAAAGCTTGACAGTCAGTATTACCTCTTCATTGGTCGACATTTTATTCCATAATGTTACATAGTTTTGATACCGTTTTATGTCTGATGATCGTGTTAGATTACATGTGGAAGCATCTGTTGTTTCGGTTTCTTCTTCACTTGTGTTTTTTGGAAATTCTGTACAGAAAATGTGTACTAGCGCCCCCTACAGTATAATAATGAAAACACGGATTCTAGGAACACAAGTATAGCTCAAATATATTTAGACTTTTTCTAAGTAGGCTATAAGTCAAGTATACTTAAATGTCATTTTAAGTATATTTCTGAGAAGTACATAAAGCCCATTTCTGAGAAGTACATAAAAAGTAGACTAAAAGTATACTTTCCTATTTTTAGTTTAAAAGAAGTATACTAATAGCACACTTGAATAAACTTCTTTTTCGTAAGGGACGCTATTGGTCAAACTACTTGTCTGTCATTACCATCAGCAAGTATGAAAACAATAGGAAAACAAAGCCACAACCCAGAAAGTTTAGGCAATTTAGAAATCCCATCCAGGACAAGTCTGGAAAAAGAAGACGTATGGTCACGCTGAATTATTATTATTTTTTTAATTACAATCCCTTTCTCTGCAGGATCCCAACAAGGACATAACCTACAGTACTATTGATAATGTTCCTGGGAGTGAAGTGATGAAGTCTTCAGCAGGTGGAGCAATATACAGCATAATATACAGCACCGTGGGTCCACACTGACAGCAACAGTGAGAACAACTCAAGAACACAGACCAAGAGAAACTAAATCAACAGGACTGTCATCACACCCTTTTTTATTTTCTTAAGTTTGTTTTAATTAATTTGCTCATGGAGTGTGAACCTAATATTTTATATTAAAACACCTAATATTATATTTTCAAAAGGACCTATATGAACAGATGTGAGGGTCAAGACTATTGAAATTTCAAAACATAATTGTAAATGAATGCACAGTTCATAACTAGCCTACCCGGGAAAATGGGATTGTTTCTTAGCAGTATGTAATTCTACATTTTGTTATATAGTCTGTTTAATTTCTTCACTGTAAAAATCTATTTTAGTTTACTTGCTTGTTTTCTGTTGCTTGCATTATTACAAACACAAGCATATATAAAATTAAATAAACATTTTTGCAGTTGTATGTGTGAACAAAAATAATAATTTGACTCCTTTCCCACAATGGACTTTCACTGATCTGACGGTCTGATGTGGTGAACGTGGTGAACAAGTGGAGCAGAAGTCAGTGTCATCATTTGAAGTGTTGCTTCTGTACTTGTATGTTTTTTTGGTTGTGGTTCAACTGTGTAGATTCTTTAATTTTTTGCTCAGAAGTTCCTCACGATCATTACAGGAAACTGTGCAGCCACAGCGCTTTTAAACTGTACTTGAAGAAACAGAATATATTTATGTATGTAGTATGCATGTTTTTATGTACTTGAATCTCACATATTTTTGAGAAAATATAAGACTGGGTTTTTTTTTTATCTCGGATATACTCAGATATAACGTTTCGATATTTCACTGCTATTAATTGTGTTATGAAATCCTTTGAGGTTTAACATATTTGAAAACATGGACAGTTTAAATTTTGTATATTCATCAGTTATTTTGTTAATCATATTTGCTTGTTCAAAATTATTTTATACCAATCCCCATGAACCCCTTACCTCAGTTGGAAAAATGATTGAACACAATAAGAAAGTGTAAGAAAGTGAAGTGAAAGTGACATGTGGCCAAGTATGGTGACCTATACTCGGAGTTAGTGCTCTGCATTTATCCCATCCAAAGTGCACACACACACCGTGAACACACACCCGGAGCAGTGGGCAGCCATTTTTGCTGCGGCGCCCGGGGAGCAGTTGGGGGTTCAGTGCCTTGCTCAAGGGCACCTCAGTCGTGGTATTGAAGGTGGGAGAGAGCGCTGTATATTCACTCCCCCCACCTACAATCCCTGCCGGTACGGGACTCGAACCCACAACCTTTGGGTTACGAGTCTGACTCTAACCATTAGGCCACGACTTCCCTAAAGGGGCTTAAACCATTGAGTGTGAGGTTGCTGACTCCAAACTGGCTACTTCGCTCACTTCCTAATGTTTTTGTGGTTTAAGGCGATATTTCTGCCCTTCCTCTGAAACAGGAAGAAATAGACACTGCAAGAAGTGACCAGATCCTCTCATGCTCATGCACTCCGCTATAGAAATGATTTCTAGATAATGACGCTTAGGATGTCATTTTCTCAAAGTTATTTTTACCTGTCCAGATTTTCTATCGTCATAAATAATAAGACAGCCAGATAGTTTTATCGTTTACTGTACTTTGTCATTCTTCTAGTTACTTAGGCCTACCAATAGCGGCTAGTGAATTAGAAGTCTCAAAATAAGATGGATACTTGTAATTCTGCTCTCAAGAATTATTTGGATGTTTTGTATTCTGTGAACCTCCTGAAAAGTTGATGAATACAGTTAAAGATGCTCTGAATCCAGTAAAACGCATTTAATGTTTGCATAGTTTAATAAAGGAAAACAAACTCGCTACTTAAGGAAAGTTATTTTAGTATAAAATGTGATTTTTACCTATAGTCTGTTCATTAGACTGAATAGGACCCGTAAATTATGTTGCACCTGGGCAAACTGAGTGCCAGGCACAGAGCCGGTCACAGTTAACAAAGCTTTGGCAATTTGACACTTTATTATAATGTGATGGCAAATATGCTTTCCAACTAATGAAAAAATATACAGGTGCATCTCAATAAATTAGAATGTCATGGAAAAGTTCATTTATTTCAGTAATTCAACTCAAATTCAGATCAGCAGTCTTCCCCATGATGGTGTAGCCTAGTGAACCAAACTGAGAGACCATTTTGAAGGCTCAGGAAACCTTTGCAGGTGTTTTGAGTTGATTAGCTGATTGGCATGTCACCATATTCTAATTTGTTGAGATAGTGAATTGGTGGGTTTTTCTTAAATGTGAGCCAAAATCATCACAATTAAAAGAACCAAAGACTTAAACTACTTCAGTCTGTGTGCATTGAATTTATTTAATACACGAGTTTCACAATTTGAGTTGAATTACTGAAATAAATGAACTTTTCCACGACATTCTAATTTATTGAGATGCACCTGTATCTCACACACACGTGTCCTGCAAAATCACATCTACTGTCCTGCAACAGAGCAATAACCTGGTGGTCAGTTTCCACATTTTCCCATTCATGAATGTTTCTTTATCGCTTTAATGTGTCAAAAACTTTAAGCAGCCTGGCCGATATACTGATATACATGATACAGCAAAATATATAACCTATCAACCACAGACAGGAATTCTGCTATTAAACAGGACGACTGTTTTTTATTGTTTTTTGGAAATTCTGCACCTCTGTGCATGCCTTTATTACATTACAATTCTATTTAAAATGATTATTAGCGAGTGACGAATGGTCTTATCATGGGAAATTTAAGTTCAGGACCACAAACAGTGACTGATATGGAGTCTGTACACAAGCCCTGTGTGCTTCTCAAATACACCTCCAACACGGCGGAGGACCAGCATCCTCATTGGCTTGATGAGGTGCCTGTTGGGGCTGCTGATGCTGAGATTAATGGAGGGAGAAAGGAGCCAGAGAAAGAGGAGAAAAAAGATGAAGAAGAGTTTCTGGAAGAAGCCCGCTCTCTGTTTGTGTCTGCAAAATACAACCTGGATCGGGCTGAGAAGAAGAACCGGCGTGAGACGGGATCATGTTGGAGATTTACCGATGCTACAATCACATAGAGATGTTATTATGAAGTATTGATTAATGGTTGATTTGATTTCACTGTCCCAAAACAATGCTGTCATTAGTGACAGTTTAAGGATCCTATGTGAAGTTAATTACAATGTTTTTGATCAGGTGATGATCTGTCTAGTCATAACCAAATTAGTTAATATGTTGGAGTTTTAACAAATTCGTTCACAATGTTTGGAGAAGTTTAGAAGCTCTTCTAAATGAAGAGCCACTCTTATATTTTACTTATTTATTTCATGATTCATAATATTATAGCACCAACTTCTGAAGTCTGTCCCGCTGCTGAGGAACAGCTGGAGCAGGACGTTCTGGACAAGTGTTAGAATAATAAATTTGGGAATTAGATGTTATTATAGATGATTAAATTCAATAGAAAATTGCATTTTATTCTAACTGCTTTTATTTATCTCATAATAGGTGACATCCAAAATGTTAATAATTGAAACAAAATAAGAGGGATCATGAAAATTGCATGTTATTTTTTATTTAGTACTGTCCTGGATAAGCTATTTCACATAACAGATGTTTACATATACTCCACAAGACAAAATAATAACTGAATTTATAAAAATGACCCCATTCAAAAGTTTACATACCCTTGAATCTTAATACTATGTGTCATTTCCTGGATGTTCCACGACTGTTTTTATATTTTGTGATAGTTGTTCATGAGTCCCTTGTTTGTCCTGAGCAGTTCAACTGCCTGCTGTTCTTCAGAAAAATCCTCCAGCTCCTGCAGATTCTTCAGTTTTCCAGCATCTTCTGCATATTTGAACCCTTTCCAGCAGTGACTGTATGATTTTGAGATCAATCTTTTCACACTGAGGAAAACTGAGGGACTTATACACAACTATTACAAAAGGTGAAAACATTTACTGATGCTCAAGAAGGCCACACAATGCATAAGAAATTATGACAATTTTGTAAGAAATAGTTATGTTTATATATGCTCAATAAGAAAATATATAAGAGATTAAGACAATTTTGTAAGGAAGTTCATAATACATTTTGTAAGAAAATGAAGAGAAGCAAGCTATTTGTTTAAATGCTGTTTAAATATTGAAGAAAATTAATTTACAAATTGTAAGAATTTATATAAAAGATTCTAAGGAATTTTGTTAGAAAATGTATTTATAATACATTCGTATTTACAGTTGAAGTCAAAAGTTTACATACAACGTGCAGAATCTGCAAAATGTTATTTAGAATTTATAAAAATGACCCCATTCAAAAGTTTGCATATTGATTATTAATACTGTGTTGTTACCTGAATGATCCACAGCTGTGTTTTTGTTTTGTTTTGTGTTGGTTGTTCATGAGTCCCTTGTTTGTCCTGAACAGTTAAACTGCCCGCTGTTCTTCAGAAAAATCCTCCAGGTCACACAAATTATGTGGTTTTTCAGCATTTTTGTGTATTTGAAACCTTTCCAACAATCACTGTATGATTTTGAGATCCATCTTTTCACACTGTGACTGAGGACAACTGAGGGACTCATATGCAACTATTACAGAAGCAAACGCTCACTGATGCTCCAGAAGGAAACGCAATGCAATAAGAGCCAGGGGCTGAAAACATTTTGAATTAGAAAATCAGGGTAAATTTCACTTATTTTGTCTTCTGGGAAACATGTAAGTATCTTCTGTAGCTTCTGAAGGGCAGTACTAAATTAAAAAAAAAGAAAGAATATATTTTGGCAAAATAAGAAAAATGTACACATTTGTACAAAAGTTTACACCCCCTGGCTCTTAATGCATCGTTTTTGCTTCTGGAGCATCAGTGAACTATCTGTAATAGTTGCATATGAGTCCCTCAGTTGCCCTCAGTGTGAAAAGATGGATCTCAAAATCATACAGTCATTGTTGGAAAGGGTTAAAATACACAAAAATGCTGAAAAACCACAGAATTTGTGGGACCTGAAGGATTTTTCGGAAGAAGAGCAGTTTAACTGTTCAGGACAAACAATGGACTCTAATGAATGAACAACTATCACTAAACCAAAAAAACAAAAACAAAAACAGCTGTGGATCATTCAGGTATAACAACAAAATATTAAGAATCAATGTAAACTTTTGAACAGGGTCACTTTTATAAATTCAACAATTATTTTCTTTTGTGGACTAATATGTAAATGTCTTTTTTTGTGAAATATGTTATTCAGGTCAGTACGAAATAAACATTAACATGCATTTTGTATGATCCCTCTTGTTTTGGTAAAATAATTAACATTTTGCAGATTCTGCAGATTAGGCTGCTGCAGAAGTCATTTCTATCTCTTCTGAACCTGCTATGGATACCTGCTATGGCCCTATATGCTAACATCTACTGCCATCTCTTCAAAATGATTACATTTTAAAAACAGAGTTGAGATATTTAAAAACTATATATTATACAAACTGAATATGATCAAAGCCCACTGAGCAGCAGAAACTCATCAAATTTGGCATGTTTTTCAGGCTTGTACATGTGTACCATGTTTTGTGAAGATCAGGCATTGCATTCGCAAGATTAGTCATTATGGGTCACACTCAAAAATATGGCAGCCTATTTCTCCACATCTGGTGCAGTGGATTTCTGCAGAATTCAGTCTCTGTAGAGTCTCTGTCTCCCTCTTCTGGTGATGTATGGGACATACAGCTCTCTAATGGGCTAATGATGTGGGTTGAGCTAATTAGTGGAGGCAGGTGTTTCAGGTTAATTAGAAGCTATAAAAAACCTCTGATTTCTTTTTTTTTTTGGCTTGTTTTTGTTGGCTTGTGCTGTGTGTGGTGCTTTTGAGGGAATGAGTGTGGCTTTATTGAGAGAGTTGTATTGTGTGTTTCTGAAAAACAGAAGCATGGAAAGGCAAAGTTGTAGGAAATGCTTCCCTTTGTTCTTTTGGGTTTTTATTTCTTTTCATTCTGTTTTGAGAGTCAAAGAGCCAATCTCTTTGAGTTAGGTCTTTTGGCTTTTCTTAAGCCTGGAAACTTTGATTTTGATGGGTCCCAAATTTCAGTTTGTCCTTCAACATGAAAAACTACACTTTAAGAGTCTGTTTAATGCCTGAACGAACACATGCCCCCTATATGAACCCGAATAGTTAAAAGGAACAGTCTTTTGTGTATGTAGTCTCTTATGCAAATGACTCCTATTTGCATTTGTCATTATTTATTTTGCTTGTTGAATTGCTTTGGATTTGAACCTTGGACATGTTTTTATAGGACATGTCCTGTTAATACAATGCTCTGATAAATAAAATTAATCCTCATATTTGGACACACTGAATGATTTTATTTTATTTTTTTGCCGCTCAACGTGTGTATATTCTGTCTAGTTCAGATTTGATGCATGAAGCACATAAACATGGCCTATAATATGACAATAACTGTCCCTTTTTATTATGAATGGTCACTAAGTTAATTAGTAATGCCATTGTTTTGTACGTTTATGATACCTTGTATATTTTTGTGTATATTTAGACAAATACTCTTGTGTCAAACCATTACTGCAATAAGGATGTGATCTAGCAATATGTGTGTGTGTGCACCATATTTGTCTGTGAGGTCTCTGCTGACTTCAGTTTTTATTACATCAGTGACTGCAGTAACAGGAACTGCTTATTTCTCTCGGGAAGGACGTGAAATGTTCATTTCAGTGTCTGCCTTTTACTCACTCTGACCATCACATGGCTCGTCCTCTGATTCTCGTTGGTGTTTTACTTTACACTGCAGGTAAGACACAGAAAATACTTTCTACCCTCAAAAAATGGTTTTACCTTTGTTTTTATAAACTACCCTGTGTTACGTTGTATATTTTGTTGGATTTACTTCCTAAGGACACAACAGGGTCATTAAATAGAACTGTGTTAAATATATTCCAATTTAGAGTGCGGTTCAGTTTATATCAGGCTGTGTAAAACTTCATTGCAAAGAAAATCTGCTTCAATTTCACATGCATAAGAAACCTTTCAACAACTTTTATAAATGTTTCAGTAACCACAAGTTTGCAACATTGATTCTTGTCATATGGGAAAAATGAGTCCTGTGCATTTCCCTGCAATTATTGTTGTTATTATCAATTTAACAGCAATATAATAAAAAAAAAATATCAGAAAATATTTGATACATAAACCTTTATTTTAGTGTTTCAGTCTGTCTTAATATCAGATTCATTCACGTTTACATGTCACAAATGATATACTAAATAAAAGTTTACAGCATTAGTTTGAGAAATTTTTTTGGAACCCAAAAAGAAAATTTAGGTGATGTGGATTTGTGTGTGTACTTGTTTATGCTACATTGTGGGGGCCAGATGTCCCCACAAGCATAGTAAAACCTGAAATTTTTGACCATTGTGGGGACCGGCCTGCAGTCCCCACGAGGGAAAAAAATTCTTTAAAATAGTAAATGATGTTTTTCTGAAAGTGTAACAATGCAAACAGGTTTTCTGTAAGGGGTAGTTCTAGGGTTAGGGGATAAAATATTGTTTGGTCAGTATAAAAGTAAAAGAAGTCTATGGAAAGTCCCCACAATTCACAGAAACAAACGTGTGTTTGTGTTACCTACAGGAACTTTGAGCATGAAGACATTAGATCATGTAACTCTGAGAGAAAGTGGAAGCATTACAATCCCCTGTCTGTATAACAGTCAGTATAAACCAAACTCAAAATACTGGTGTGAAGGGTATTTTTGGCATTCTTGCCAAATTACAGCCCGTGCAAATGCTACAGGGAAACGGACAATAACCGATTATCCGGCCCTCGATATTTTTACTGTGAAACTCAACAAATTGACATCCTCAGACTCTGGATTTTACTGGTGTGCTGTGGAGATTGGCTCTCGAGCAAACCCAGATGACAAAAAATATTTGTATGTAACCGTTAAATCAGGTAAATAAGTTATTGTGGTGCATTAACATTATTTTTCACAATTTCACTATATTGTTCTGTTTAATATAGAATATTTAACTCAAAGTTTTTGCTGTGTGTGTTCAGCTCCTGATGTGTCTGTGGTGAACAGCAGTGTATCTGGACATGAAGGTGGTGATATCAGTGTTAAGTGTCTCTACAGTTCTAGATATCAGAATAAACTCAAACAGTGGTGCAGAATCAGCTGAAAGTGATGATGCTGGTCTATTTCCGTAAGTACATCTTGAATTTATCAAGTCAGATAACCAGGGGTACACATAATCTCATATTTAGTTAAGAGGTAAAAATATTTTGACACCTACTGATTAAAAAGCAACTTTTCTTAATTAGGTTCATATTCACATTTTAAACCCATCAAATTATTCAATTTTGTAATAACAGCTCCATATGCAGAAACCAAACAGCAAGCAATGATCCGGAGGACAGCAACTGCTCTCCTGGCGGCTCTACTGACCAGATGCACTGGATTTTTCTCCTCCTCTATACTGCTGTGCCGCTGCTTCTGTTACTGATGCTGGTTTTAGTAATCTGGAGGCTTATTAAAAAACACAGTCAGTTCTAACACTTATATATTCAATTCAAAGCACTATTCCACTGCTAATGCCTCAAATCCAATTTCACAGGAGTTATTGCACTGTCGCATTACATTACCTTGGTGAAAACTCCCCATGAATATCACTTATTTTTTCTCATTTATATATTATTTTGGAACTTTAGGTTTCTTGTGGTTTTGTAATACGATTCTTCCTATTTTAAGATGGGGCTTTGTCCAAACGAAGACCTGACGTCTATTCTGTGGTATGTGTTTATAGGCCTTAAAATGTCCACGTCAGACTAAAGACCTGTTCTCACCACGGAAGATCACGTTCTAATTCAATGAGAATACAGACGTTCACACCACAATTACAAAGATAACAACACAGTGGAATCACTTCCAGAAAGATAAAAACATTAACAACCAATCAGAATCCACTAGACTTTAAAGAGTGCCAAGTCCGCAGTTTTAGTGTGGAATTGGGCTACTTTTAGACTGTTGCCACGGGTTAAAGCTATCTCTCAAGAACAAATTCGTCGGAGGGGAAAACCTAGGAAAAAAATACGATTAGGCTAGTTTTGGCCTAGTTTTGATTATCAATTGGGTGAATCCCCCCCCCCAGACCTGGCAATCCTTAACTGCAGAACGTTATTGTCCGTTGGTGTGGACGTTAATATAGTTATCATTCTTGGTGTTAACAGGCATGTGCACTGCATAACACTCATTCCATCTAAATAATCTTTTAAAGTTGTTTTTTCTCTCTCCTTTCACAGGCAGAAGGTCCAATGACTGTTGCATACGACACTGTGGTCTTCAAGAAAGCAGAAGACCATGTTCAAAACCAGGTCTCCATTGTAAGTACTATTACATTGCTAATAATGCACATAAAAGATAGCCTATTTCCTTTTGCAAGAATATGAATAATCTTTTTGATCTCATGAAATTATCAGTGGAAATGCATAATGTAGTGGCCTCAATGCTTTAAATCACTGACTTATTGAAATGAATCTCACTCTGTCTTGTGTTTTATTTAATCCTTCTCAGAGCCGTCCTCTTGAACGAGAAGAAGTGATCTACAGCACTCCGAAACTTCACTAATAACAGATTATCTCTGGCCATTCACATTATGAATATTACAATGTTAAGTAATGGCATTTTCTGTTTTACATCATGCACAGTTTCTTGTAAAGCCGCAAAAGATTTCATGTGAGAAAGAAAAAGAGGAAATTAAATGTTGCATGCATGCAGGGTCATGGTTGTCAGATTATTATTTTACTCTTAAGATTCTTGCCACATCTGTAAAATTTTCACCTATTTAATAGTGTGCATGTTTGTAGAGATACATTTTCTTCTGCTTTTCTACTTTTATTCTTAGTCGATGTGAGAAGCAAAACTGAAACATCTTTACCACATCAGAGACCGACACATGAGTTCAGGTCAGCTTGCAATTAGTTACACCACTTCAGAGAAACCCGAAAAAAATATGCTGACTTGAAATTGGATTACTCAATATTTGTCTTTGCATAAAGAACTTTATTTTTTTTTTTTTATTGAGCTGTTATATGTTTTAGCATTTTTATTGTTTGTGTAAGGTTTTGTTGTAAAAAAAAAGTACTTCAATCTATACATAAAGGAATATTTTAATGGATTTGCAATTAAAATATAATAAATGTTAATATATAAAATGTCTACATGGCTCTCATTCAAGGTAATGTGTGTGTGTGTGTGTGTGTGTGTGTGTGTGTGTGTGATAACTAAAACCATAAAACAAACTCTGTTCCTTGCAATAAAAAATAAAATGAACTGAAACTAACTTTTTTCACTTCAGCTTATTGCCAACTCAACATTTCTGTACTAAAATAACTAAGTCTAAAACTGAAATAACAATTAATGGAAACTATACAGACATTTTAAGCTTATGACACAAACAACAAAATGACTAATAGTTAAATTAAAATGAAAACAAAAAATATAAAAACTAAAACATTATTACTCAAAATATTATTATAAAACTATAATAGTGTCTCTACTTTAATAACCGTTTGTAGTGAATCAAATGCAGCTTACTGGTGACTGTCACACTTTCACTTTTTTTTTTTTTTTGACACAGCAAATCTCAAATAAAGGCATAATTTATTCGGATAAAATAGGTTGATATTTGATAGACATTTGACAGAAATACACAAACTATTGTAATGTTGAGCAGAAGCTTAACACTTTGAGATGTTCCCACAAGCTGAAATTAATGCTTTTATACAGTTTACCCTGATGTGTTCACTACTCAATAGTCCGTGTAATGTTGGGGATGAAAAAAGCCAAGAGGAAAGAAAACTCACACTCTCAAAAACAATACTGTTATATGAAAGAAACTGGCATATCTAATAACTTACAAAAGCTAGCTGTGAATGTAGAGTCCTGTTTGTTTATTCACAGTGTTATTCCAACAGAGGTCAAGAGGAGAGCAAACGAGCTTCAGACCGGAAATAGATGCGACTACTTCATTTGTATCCAGGATAGTGAACAAACCTCCCACCCGCTTTTGGTTCTTGTTTACAGCAGGTTTCATTCTCTTCTGCTGCCTGCCGTTCACACACAAATACACACAGGAATGCATCAGAAAAGAAAGGATACTTGAAATATGTAGACAGCATTTTCAAGAAGAAAGACATTAAGCTATTCACACTGCCTGACACATAACGCTGGACACAGGGATGTCCTGACAAATGTCTTTTGCTGTTGTCCTCAGTCCCTGTCCAAGAGGTAAAACCCTCAGCCTGGATCACTTCATTTCACAGTAACAAGACAAAAAAATATCAGTTTTTGGTAGTTTCATGTAACCTCTTCTTTCAAAGTTATAGGTAACAGCTCTCATTCCATAAGAATTTGCTTTCAGCAAAAACCTGCACCGTTAATGAAGGAACAGTTCATGCAAAAATGAAAATTCAGTCATTTATTCACCTTGATGTTGTTCCAAACAGAGGCAGCAATATAAATGACCATAATCTGTCATAGTGAGTGATGAATACTGTGTTGTTGAAACATATTTAGCTCTCACAACTACACTTTTTTTTTTTTTAATTTGGGGTTGTTTTTTAAAGGGGTCATCGGATGCAAAATTCACTTTACAAGTTGTTTGAACATAAATGTGTGTTGGAAGTGTGTGTACACATCCATCCTATAATGATAAACATCCAGCCAGTGTTTTATTTTAAAATATCTATTTTAAAATCCCTTTTCTCAAATCAGGCTGTTCTGAGATTTCTGTCAGAAAGGCGTAGTTCTGCACAGGCCCCTCCCACGATAGTTGATTGACAAGGCCCTCTTACCTTAAGTCCCGCCCTGAGTGAGCTGTGAGCTGTCCGATGATATTTCACCTACGGACACAGCTACCCAGCATATCATCACAGAAATTTAAAGGGGTCATCGGATGCAAAATTCACTTTACAAGTTGTTTGAACATAAATGTGTGTTGGAAGTGTGTGTACACATCCATCCTATAATGATAAACATCCAGCCAGTGTTTTATTTTAAAATATCTATTTTAAAATCCCTTTTCTCAAATCAGGCTGTTCTGAGATTCCTGTCAGAATGGCGTAGTTCTGCACAGGCCCCTCCCACGACAGTTGATTGACAAGGCCCTCTTACCTTAAGTCCCGCCCTGAGTGAGCTGTGAGCTGTCCGTCATTGTGTCGACTCCGGTGAGGGGAAGACAAGAATGTCTCAGATTAAGCAACTGAGGTGTTTTCGGGAATGCGCCGATCCCGATCTGCCTAAATGCGTCTATGTTTGCACGAATCATTCGTGATCCAGCTTCATCTACAGAAGAAGTGAGTATAAGGGTTTTTTATGAATCTTTGCAAATCGCCTTTCCTAATAATGTGCTAGTTAGCCAGTTTCGCGGCTGAAGTTTACAATCTGCTGGTCACCCCACGGAAGAGAGGGGCGGGGTCAGCAGAGCTCATTAGCATTTAAAGCGACATGGACTAAAAAAACAGCTGGCTGAAAACAGAGCTAATTTTGACAGGGTAAAAAGGGTGTTTTTTACACTACCATTGATCAATTTTAACCAAAGTATGTTATAGACTTTTCATTAAGACCCTGAAGAATCATATCAACTGGGCATCCAATGACCCCTTTAAAGAAAGTCTCATAGGGCTCACCATGGCTGTATTTATTTTTATAAACAATACAGTAAAGACATAATATTGTGAATTATTATTATAATTTAAAATAACTGTGCACTATTTAAATATATTTTAAAATTTAATTTATTCCTGTGATGCAAAGCTGAATTTTCAGCATCATTCTCCAGTCTTCAGTGCCACATGATTCTTCAGAAATCATTCTAATATGTTAATTTTCTGTCAAGAAAGTATTTAATTATTTATATAAATTATCAATATTGAAAACAGCTGTGAAACTTCATATTTTTGTGAAAAACGTGATACTTTTTTTGTCAGGATTCTTTTAAGTATAGAAAATTTAAAAGAACGGCATTTATCTGAAATGGAAATCTATTGTAATATTATAAATGTCTTTACTGACCTCAAACTTTTCAATGCTAGCCTACATCCAATGAATTATTTCACTGGACTACTCTTAGAAACACTTTTTTCACTCACTGAATCCTCACTTGCATTTTCTTCCTGATCTATTTTTGCAGTCTTGCTTTACAATTATCTTTTCTCTCTTTTCCCTAGCACCCCTATCGCTGTAGAAAAATGCAATATTTTTTCTGTCAAAAGCATTTTGACATGTTTTAAAAATTATTCCAATTACAAAAAAAAAAAAAATTACATAATTTTCCAAACCCATATGCTTTTACTTTTCCTCTGTGCAACACAAACGAGAACTAGTTAAATATGCAGAATGGAAAATGGAATATGTTTTTTTTTAAATAACCTTAAAATGTATCCTAGTGCTTTCAAAAAAAATCTCCATTTGTGATTCTACAGAACAAAACAATCATGCAAACAATGCAAATGGTAACAATTTTTGGATGAACTATTCCCTAAAAGCTGCTGTGTGCAATCCCAGAGATGATTATAACTAGCCATTTGTAGGTTGATTTCCCCAAAGAGAGTAAACATTGATGTTTGTAACATTTCTCTGCTTGTTTAAGCCGCACAATATACACGCTTAAAAAATAAAGGTTCCCAAAGGTGTTTTTTTGTAGCAATGCAATTGAAGAACCAGTTTTGGGTTCAACCTTTCAGTGATCAGTTTTTAAAAGAACAATGTTCTCTTTATGTAAAGAACATTCAAATACTCTGAAGAACCTTTTTTTTTTCGCTATAAATAACGTTTTGTGGAATGAATATGTTCCATGATAGTTAAAGGTTCTTAATGGAACCATAGATGCCAATAAAGAACCTTTAATCTTTCCATTGCTCAAAAGGTTCTTTAGATTATTAAAATGTTCTTCACACCAAGAAAAAAATTATTTGATAAAACTGTTGTTCACTGACAGGTTCTTTTGGGCATCCAAAAATGGTTCTTCTTTGGTATCACTTTTATTTTGAAGAGTGTAGCAACACTGACTCAACCACTTCCTTGACTTTCAGACTTTTTTTTGCAAAAATCCATTCGGTGGCACTGAAACTACACACCACAGCTTTAAAATCTGTTATTCCTTAAATGCTTTTCACCAAAAAAAAAAATACATTTGTGCTCTCAGAACGAAAGGAACTTCAGCAGGATAACATCCGATGGCAAGAACCTTGAAGTCTATCCAGAGATCCAGTTCAGCAGTGGATCTCATAAGCGATCTGCGTGTCAAACAGCAAGCTCTGGTTCATGAACAACCCTTCGGGATCAAGTGGCGGTCCTTCGCCTCCTTCTGCAGGAGCCCTGCGGGGTCCGATCCCCACGGCCCGGCCCGGGGTCAGCATGCACTCACCGGCCTTTAGCGTCGACCCCTGTTGGCTGCAGGACGGCGGGGTAGGCAGCACCGGTTTGGCACGGTTTAACACGTACATCTCGTGGCCGCGTTCGTCCCGGTACTCTTCAAGTTGAGCGAACGTGGTGGGACCGTCGGAGTAGTCGTTGACGTAGAGGATGCTTTCCTCTTTGCTGGCGCCGTATCCGCCTTCCTCTTTCTGCCGTTGGCGGTGGCGACTGTAAATCATGCAGAGAAGCAACAACGCCGTCAATGCCAAAAGAGAGATTCCCACCGCGATGGCCGTCTGGGTCGCGGTTCCCAGTGCGTTGAAGTCCATGCTTTCAAGCTCATAAATCGGTTCCTGACTCACGTCCACCGAAGAAGGATGATAGTAAGACGAGGAATGCAGTCGAGGCCAGATTTCCGAGCGGGACAAAGATGAAGACATGTTCACCGACAGGTGAAAAGTCACCCGAGCCACTCCGCCGGGATTCCAGGCCTCGCATTCATAGCGTCCGGCATGCGCCACCGTGACATTGCTGAGAAACAGCATCCCACTTCCCGTGTCAGGATCGAAACTTTCCCGGTCACCTACGTCGTCGGTTCCTCCTCGGACCGGCCCGCGACTCGCCGACCCTCCTTTTCCCCCAGGCCTGGCCGTCACTAACCTCTCTCTGGTCTTGGCATCTCCATCCATCCCGACCTCCTGCACCAGACCTCTGGGAGACAGCTGGGCTTTTCCGTGGGACGCTTTCCTCCAGGTGACTTGTGGCTGCGGGTATCCGGATGCCTGGCAGGACACACGTAGACTCTCCCCCAAACGCACCGTCAGGTGGCTGGGCTCCAGTTGCACTATGGGCGGAATGCAAATGAGGCTGTTTGCGGGAACCTCGACCAGACTGAGATGGGAGAGGCGCGGAGGTTCGGCGCACAGCATCCGGCGCTCAGCTGAGCTTAATAGCCTCTGACCCTCTTCATTTATCCAGCCGCGCAGCCAGTGCAGAGCACAGTCGCAGCGCCACGGGTTATCTGTAAGAGCAAATGCAATATAAGTCTCTCAAAATACAGCATTATTAAATATTTATTCAAACAGAATTGTTGTGCAAAAATATTTGAGAAAAAGTAAAGCTGGTCTGACATCTAAATGCCATGTCACTGGTACGTTTGCAGGCCATGCAACTCATATAACACTGGACTGTTTTATAATGAAAGTTTGGATCATGAATATTAATTAGCTTACTTAACCTGGCAGAGCTACCAATGGAAACATTTCTTAATTAATATTTATGACAATCTCACATGGGCTTTTTTTTAAAGAGAAAAATCTTAAAAATGAATTATTTGATCAAAAATGCAGTAAAAACAGCGATATTGTGATATTATAACAATTTAAAATAGCTGTTTTTTATTTGAATACATTTTAAAATGTAATTTATTCCTGTGATGCAAAGCTCCAGAAATATTTCTTGTTATTATCATTGTTGAAAACAGTTGTGCTTCATCATATTTTGTGGAAATTTATACCTTTTTTTTTTCTTTCAGAATTCCTCAATGAATTGAAAGTTAAAAAGACAATTAAGTTAAAAAGCATTTATGTGAAATATAAATCTTTTGTAGCATTGTTAAAACATTTTAAACATTTTGTAACATGTCTTTACTGTCATTTTTGATCAATTGAATGCAGGACACTGAATAAAAGTATTAATTTATTTATAAAAAAAATCTTACTGACCACAAACATTTGAATGGTAGTGTTATTTCAGATTTTTTCGTGGTATTGGCTAATATGAACCTCTTACCTGTGACCCTCAGCACCTGCAGGCTGACGAGGGGTTTGAGTGAAGCGGGACTCAGGGTTCTCAGGTTGTTCCTGCTCAGGTCCAGAAGAGCCAGAGAGGACAGACCCCCCAGAGCTTGATCTCCCAGCACCTCCACCGCATTCTCCTGCAGATGCAGCTCCTGCAACCGCTGCAATCAGCATTTCATCACGATTATCACTACAGGCATGATCGTAGCTATCATAAAAACACACTTTGTAAAGCAATCTAGCATAATGCAGAGTCATCTATTTTCACTTCAGTGTCTCTATCGAATTTGCATATTGCTGAAAAAGCCCCTATTAATTTAGCATTTTTATGAGTATTTGTACTGCTTTTCTGTGGCTTCTGCTTCTCTTCTACTCTCATGAAACATGCACACTTTGGCATAACATTATGTAAAGTCTGTGCAAATATTTGGAACATTTTAAAAATAATTTTAGTGAGACAGCAAATTATGGTTTTAATATTTCAAAAATGATCTCACATTGTTAGGATGAAACGTTCTAATTTACCTTGAACTCCACAGACCTTCGATAGTGGTAATTGGAAACTGCAACAAGTATTATTTCTGTTCACAATTCGCAATTACCCCATAAGCAAAATAAAAGTTCATGATAGCGTTTTGATGGCTTTACAAAAGATGAAAAAATATCTAGAGATTGTTTACGTTGGTCAGAAGAGAGAAAGAGTTTGCAAATTTGCTGTCACTCCCTTTAATTAATTAACTTTAAAAAAATAAAATAAATAAATAAAATATGTATAAAAAATATATAAAAAACGTTGTTAGATTTACAGTCAAAAGGTCCAATAAATTAAGTTCTTAAAATGTTTTGATATACTATAAAATGTTCATCCAATCATTGCATTCGGTTCAAATAAAATGTTAGGATGCCCTACCTGCCTGTCAACCTATGTATTTGCATAGCTCCGAGCAGCCAATAGCGAGAGTTTGGGGCGGGGCTACTGTAGCAGACTGAGCCTGAGGGTGTTTAACCGGTGAGGAAGAAGAAGACATTCAGATTCCGTTACACAAGTGTAAGCAAAAACAAAGATTTACCAAAATACACAAAAACAGACATTATGGTAAAACCAGGGTAAACAAAGGCGGAGGTTTTTACAAGATGGAGGCTTTGAATGAAATGTTTGGGTTTCAGTCAATACGACGAACTTGGGCCGTTTCTTCTTCACAGGTAGGCCCTATGCTAAACTTTATGTTAAAAGTATTACTAAAATGTTGGTTCTTTTATTGAAAGCAGCATACTTTTACCTGTTGAGACATGCTTTCATTTTTTGAAAGACCCGTTTTCAGACCCGTGAGAGCTGTGTTTGTGATGTTTGACGCGCGAAATGGGTGTTTGAAAATATGCTTTATCTTTGTATTTCCGCTAGGTGGCACTAGTAGCATAGAAACTGCCTAGCCTACCTTTAAAATAGTACTTATAGGCCTGGTTTCACAGACGGGGCTTAGCTTAAGCCAGGACTAGGCCTTAGTTAAATGAAGGTATTTAAGCAGCGTTTATAAAAATGTCTTAGAAGAAAACATTACAGGTGTGCATCTTGAGACAGAACAATGGCACTGACATATTTTAAGACATGTCAGAGCAAGATATTTTCAGCTGAGACAGCTCAAACATGCATTTTAGTCTAGGACTAGCCTTAAGCCTCGTCTGTGAAACCGGAGGATAGTCAATTACATTTCTTTCCAATGCAAAAATCACTTGTTTCTCTTTACAGTTTCATTTTGGAAGTAACATTTTTATGTAACAAGCCAATAAATTTACAGTCCGACTCCTAGTTGAACCTTTATTGCCAATCTTTAAATTAATATTTTAGTCACATTAATGCTGCACATTAATGCTCCTATAACCAGGGGTGCACATAAGTGGTCCGCAGGTCCGCATGCGCGACCAAAATAAGAAATGCGCTGTGTAAATTAGTTCAGAGCGCGCGTTTGCATACCGACATGTTTGACAGCTGTTAATGCCCAATTACCATTTTAGATCGACAAACTGTACTGTATAAGATTTCTATTCAAACTGAAAGCATAAATCTAGGCTACCAGCTAACGTTTTCAAAGCACAATGCAAAACTGTGACACTTTTTATTTTAAAATAAAATAGTATTATCACACTTTATTATTTTAGTTTATTATTTTATTAAAAAAAATAATAATAAAGTGCAATAATATTATCACTATTATTAATTTATATTTGATGGGTCACACCATGTGCCGTGTGAGGACCAAACCAAATCTCCAGGTTCTCTTATAAGAACCAGGCTGAAAAACTTATGTGCACCCCTGCCTATAACATATGTTAAATTGTAAAAAAATTGTTAAATCATTTGGAACGTTAAAACATTTGAAAATGTATATTTTGATAGGCAGAATGTCGCAGACGGCCGTTCCACCTGCAGTCCACGGAAAGTGTAGTCCTGGAGTCTGGTGATCTGGTTTCCTGCGAGGTAGAGGATGCGCAGGTGGTCCAGGCCGCGGAACACGTCAGCTGTGATCAGGTGGATGCGGTTTCCGTTGAGCGCCAGCTCCAGAAGCAGACCCAGGTTTCTGAAGGCCCCGGCCTCCAGCGTGGAGATGCTGTTATTCTGCAGGTAGAGGTAGTGCAGCTGGCCGAGGTCAGATAGATCCCGCTGACGGATCTGTCCGATGGCATTGTCCTGCAGAAAGATGGTCTGGACAGGACACAGATTCCGTGGCAAAACATTAGTACATTAACACAGGTTTGTGACATGGTTAATTTTATAAACTAACATTAAAGAATTTTAAGCAGAAAGAACTAGAGATAATCAGTTTAACCTTTATTTCTGTCATTAATAATCTAATTAATAATACATTATATTAATAGTGGAATTATAATTATCATGATTTTTTATTATTGTTGTAGTCTAATGATCATTTAAATTATATTAACAATGGAATTATTATTATTAGTAGAGTAAATGACATGATGATAATGATTATTTTATTTTTTATTATTATTATTTTATTAGTAATAATAATATTTATAATGAAATTATTATATGAATAGTTAGATTATCAGTATTGTACATATTATTATTATTATTGTTAATGCTGTTGTCATTAATAGTAATATTAATAATAAATTATGTTAATAGTAGAATCATTATTATGTTTAAGTGTAGTCTAATAATAATTTAAATTCTATTAATAATTGAATTATTATTATGTTTTATTGTTGTAGTCTAATGATCATTTACTTCAAAAACAGAAATAAAACAATAAGTTACTTAAAAAAAAACTTTATGAGAATCTGCATCACTTTCATTTTATAGAAAGCTTGAGTGATTATAATGGCGTTCTGGTTTTGACGTGCCAAGTAATAAAAGCAGCATCCATCTCATGCTTGTGTTTCTGTCCTAATCAGTGACAGCAGCGAGAGACTGCAGACAAAAAAAACCCCCAAAACCCTTTTAAGCTGAAACACAAAAGAAAATGTTTCTTTCTTTATCTGTTCCTCTTCACTGTGTTCCAGGTGAATGCAGAGTGACAGAAGGTTTCCTTTAACATGAAATAGATCAATACAAAGCTTTGGAAGTGTTACACGATTCTGGATTGACTATCCTTTAGCCTTAAACATGCAAACAAATCAATTAGCGGCATCAGAAGGGCATTAATAGGCTTTCACAAGAGCAGAACAACTGAGTGGCCTGTCTTCACTCATTTAACTGTATTAATGATGCAACATATTACACTGATTAATTTTCTAATTGATTTCTATCAAGCTATTGTCTGTGATCAAACACGGGTCGAGCCGAAGCAAATTTCTTGTGAAGCATAGGTTACACGGGTCAACTGAGCAATTTATGCGAGCCGGCTCATGAATATTCACGAGCTGCAGTAATGTTAGTGATGTGACTGGAGCAGATACAGAAACATGCAAATAGGGTCCACAGGGTGACGCGGGTGAATGATTCTGGAGTTATGATCTATGGTTTTAATGTCAGGTTTGCTGTACTGTGGGTCAAGGTGTAGATACAAACAAAAGAAGATATATTATTTTATTATTTAGGGTGACCGGATGACCAGAATGAAAAATTGGGACAGGTTGGAAAGTAGTGCAAGTGTTCCTCTCTTATATGTGGGAGAGTTCAGATATATAATATTTTTGTTTTCAAAACTGTAAAGAAGTGAATGGAAATAAAGAAACATTGTTTAATCATTTACAGTAAGACCAACAACATTTACAACAGTAAACAGGGTCAACTTGACTTGATTTCATGTCGACTTTGTGACTACTGATCAATCATTCTCAAAACTGCAGAAAACTATATACATTTTGAATCCAGCCCAGTTTTCTCCCATAAAAGCAAATGTAAAGTATTTGTAAACATCTTGATTATTTCTTGATTATTTCTTGTTGCTCAAATTTTTTTTAAAAATTGTGGGAAAAAACATTATGACACTAGTGACCCATTTAAAAATCTATTATTAATTTACATGACAAAATGTTTCATTTGAATGACAAATATCCATTTCATTTAACTGACAAAAATATATTAAATGTAAATGACCTTTTTCAGCACACGAGTATATTTTTTCATTTTGTTTTTAACATTGATAACACCAACAAAAACAAATGGTTTTAATATGTTAAATATTTTATTAATTACTTATTTTGATTGAAATGATTCCAAATGATTAGAAAAATTAATAAATTACTGTAAATGTCATAGAAATATTGGATCTATTTCAGTGTTTCTATAACAATGGAACTGTTTTTGACCATCTAAAGTTCTATATTTTTTTCATATTGTAAAATCATATTGTTTTTAACATTTAGGTAAACAACTAAAACACAGAAACAATCATTCGAGAAAAAAACAATCATTCATGTGATTTAAAGATTTTTAAGAAATGTTTTTATTTCTATTTTTAATGAGTTATTTTGATTGAAATTATTCAAAATAATTAGAGAAATTAATAAATAATTTTGCATGTCATAGAAACGCTGACACCGGAAGTATTTTCGACATTCTATGACGTTGGAGTTTTTTTTTTGGTGTTTTTATTTAATATTTATAACAACAATAATCACCAAAAAAAAATCATTCTTATGATCTGAATATTTATTATTTATACTAGACTACTTATTTCAATTAAAATAATAGAAAATTATTAGTTATAAATAATAAAACACTGTAAGAACTATTTCTGATGTTCTATTACGGATTTTTCCATATTGTTTATGACATTTATAATAGCATTAAACACCAAAAACACACACAAATTATTCTTATTATTTTAATATAATTACTTACATACTTATATTAATGACTTATTATGATTATAATAATAAAAAAATATATTTTTTTTTATAAATGTGTATTGCAAAATATATTTAATAAATGATTAGGTTATAAATTGATGCCTTTCACTCTTTAAAATAAAGTTAAAGGGGGTTTCGCAACGATGCCACAGAAGAACAATTTTTGCTTCCCCTAAGAACTTTCAGTGCAAGTTTCAGAGAGTTTTCATTTCAGTTTCATTTTCAGTTTCAAGACCATAAAGAACATTTTGTGGGATGAAGAGATTGGCATGAATGTTAAAGGTTCTTATGGAACCACCAATGCTAATGTAGAACCTTTTTTGTGACATGTCAGGGGACATGTTTGTCTCCAATACAGTATTTTGAGAACGACCCACCTATGAACATCCACATGCGTTTGCGCGACTGACCTGTATCCCGTGCGTGATGCCTTGCGGGATCTCTTTGAGCCCAATGGATCCACATTCGACGGTCAAACTATAGCAGCGGCACCCAGAAGGACAACTGAGAGAAGACGCGCACAGCTGGGCCAGCATGAGCACCAACACCGCAGAGAGCTGAGGAGGATTCATCTCAGAGAGAACTGCGAAAACAGGAAAGAGGGAATGATAGAAAAGAGGTGGCAGAACTAGGGCAAAAGAGAGGAAAGAGAAAAGAAGAAAGAGACGTGTTGCAGTTAAACCAATGGAATAATTGTCCAAAAGAGAAAGAGAGAGACACAAAAGACGGGGCTTGTTGTTAAAGAGCACATGCACGTGTGAGCTAATCGGATCCGTAACGCATGAGAATCCCGCTTAAGTGAATCGGAAAATTGAATCCTGCCGAGCAGAAAGGGAAGTAAGCGTAGAGTCAAGAAAAAACCGTCTGAAAGACGGATAGCGCTCGCTCCTGCCTGCCGGTCCCTACAGAACAGTCTCTTAGGAAGGATCTGTGGTGGGCTTTGGTTAATTAAGCATGAGGCTTGAGGTGCACATGCTCGCTGCCTCCAGGATCTCTCTTCTGTTTTGAGAGAATATGAAATACAACACCAAACACTGGCGGGCGCGCACTGCACGCTTCTCCCGGGAGAGCAGATCAAACCCTCAGCCTGCTCCACTCGCCTCATCCATCTCAAATCCCCAGCTTTTCATTAAGACATGGATTATAAGAGTTATGAACAAAGACATGTACATTTTGGCCCCCTGGTCCCAGATTTACAGCATACTGAACTACATATACTTCAGGGCTGGACCGTATGATTGTATTCTGGAAATGCGTTAGAAAGTCTACCTTGGTGTATATATTAAAGGGGTCATATGATGCTATTTTAAAGATCATTATTTTGTGTATTTGGTGTAACAGAATATGTTGACATGCTTTAATGTTCAAAAAACACATTATTTTTCAAACACTGTACATTATTGTAGGTCCTCTATGCCCCGCCTCTCTCAAACACGTCGTTTTCAACAAAGCCCCCTCCTTTGACAAGCACAGTCTGCTCTGATTGGCCAGCTGTCCCAGTGCATTGTGATTGGCCGAACACCACAAGCACGCATCGGAAATGTAACGCCCCTTACCATAATCACGAGCTTCAGCTTTCAAAGTAAATATCAAGACAGTTTATAATGTCTTAGTTTTACCATCAGTTCAAGCACGAAAGGGCAACAGAGTCGCGTGACAGACACAGTGATGATGCAGTACACAAGCCACGGTTAAGACAGCTGACGTGCTATGAT